>NW_010125609.1:12458-71431 GCF_000699245.1 Pterocles gutturalis | reverse complement strand
TGCTGTCTGTCTACTTTCACTTGCCAGCTTATTCAGTGCTGTATTGCTGCATCACGTACAGCTTTCTGGTATTAAGTCCATGTCCTGGACAAATGTTGTCCCTCTTCTTCATGTTCAACAGCTGGGAGAGGACAGCTGACAGTCAGAAAACAGCAAAACACCACCTCCTGTCTTGGCTTTGAGTTTATCCCCAGCATTAACAGAAAAAAACTTTTATCTGCATTGAGTGTAACCGTAACCAGTCCTTGATGATGGCAAAGGTAATGGGCTGGAAAGCTCTCCGTCCCATAGTGTGTGGACAACATGTCGACTTGGCCTTGAAGCAGCCTGCGATATGCTGAGAAAGACAGATTGGGTGGTCTGCTCCCAGGAGTAGCAACTCAGTGGGTGGGGAGATGCTGTAGATCATAATTTTGGATTACTTCAGTGCAGCACAGAAGACTAAACTTTACACTGCTGTTCTCTGTCAAAAAACATTTACTGCTCAGCTGAACCACAGCAGAACCTTCTCACCGCTGCTCCATGAAGTGACATGTGGTGCCATGGGGCTCAGGTCGTCCTGCCCTCCGGGTATGTGGCAGTGCACCAGCTGAGGTGCCGGCAGCTGAGGAAGCCAAGCACCCCTCACCGCCATGATGCGCACTCGCAGACAAGCAACGACTGCGTTGATGGACTCTACTGGAGAGCGTTTAGAAACATTCCACCACAGTGCTTGGAAAACTTTGAAAAGCAAAGAACGTGACTGGCTTTGCCAACAAAAACATCTCCTAAAAGGAGAAGATAAATTACTTTTTCTGTGTGGTGGGCTCACTTTCCAGAACGGCAAATGCCACCGCTAGCGGTGGGAGGGATATCAGAGGCAGCTCATGTAAGCTCTACTGGAGAGCGTTTAGAAACATTCCACCACAGTGCTTGGAAAACTTTGAAAAGCAAAGAACGTGACTGGCTTTGCCAACAAAAACATCTCCTAAAAGGAGAAGATAAATTACTTTTTCTGTGTGGTGGGCTCACTTTCCAGAACGGCAAATGCCACCGCTAGCGGTGGGAGGGATATCAGAGGAAGCTCATGTAAGGAGGGGATTTCTTTCAGGATGAAATTATGCATCTGTTCTGCCTGCCACAGACCTTGCGACATTGGCCCTCCCTCCCTCGGCTCAGCTTCTTTCTCTCAGTGCAAGGCTGTGAACTGCTATGCAAAAAATCCATGTTTTTAACATGGCATAGCTACTTCTGCAGCAACAATCCAAAGGCTCCGAAGCACTCCTTGCAAGCAATGAACCAACCTGCCTGGCCTTCCTCCTGAGGCTGGAGCACGAGGCCATTGATTAGAAAGAGCTCTGCTGAACTCCCAGGCGAGCTGGGAAGGCTTTCCCATCCTTCCACAGATTCTCTAAAACTGAATTTGAAAAAGAGTCTTCCCAGAAGGTTTGTTCATACTCTCATAAGTATGAACCAGAATAATGATATCATTTGTTCTGTGGCATTTTCCTATAAAATTTTCATTATTCAAGGGTAATTCTCGCAAGTCCTGTTAAGTACATGTAGTAGCTGCATTGTTTCATCCCTGTGAAGATCTATAGACTTTTCTGTCTTTTCTGTTTGGTCTGAGAGCTGATAAAATCCAGTGTATCAGATGCTTCTTACCAACAAAAAGCTCATCTATCACTAACTGAAAAAAGTCCTTGTATCAGTTATTGAATGAAGAGATAAAAATCATAACGATTTGTAGCTGGGTAACATGGAATCATAGACTGTGTGAGGTTGGCAGGGACATCTGGAGCTCATCCAGTCCAAGTCCCTGCTCAAAGCAGGGCCAGCTAGACCAGGTTGCCCAAGACCATGCCCAGTTGATGTTGAATGTCTCCAAGGATGGAGCCTCTGCTACCTCTCTGGGCAACTTGCTCCAGTGTTTGACCATCCCCACAGTATAGCAGTTTTTTTCTTATGTTTAAATAGAATTTCTTGCATTTCAGCTTGTGCCTATTGCCTCTTGTCCTGTCACTGGGCACCACTGAAAAGTGCTTGGCTCCATCTTCCTTAAACCCTTCCATCAGGTATTTATACATAATGGTGAGATCCTTCCTGAGCCTTCTCTTCTCCAGGCTGAACAGTCCCAGCTTCTCAGCTTCCCCTTCTTTAAAAGATGCTCCGTGTCATAATCTTCCTTGTGGCCCTTCATTGGATTCTCTCCAGTATGACCATGTCTCTCTTGTACTGGGGTGCCCAGAACTGGACACAGCACTCCAGGTGTGGCCTCAACAGTGCTGAGAAGATCACCTGAGGGAAGGATCACCTCCCTTAACCTGCTGGCAATGCTTTGTCTAATGCAGCCCAGGACACTATTGGCCTTCTTTGCCAAAGTTCCCCAAATCTTTTTCTTGCCCTTCCTGAAGAAGGGGGAACATTTGCTTTCTCTGGTCTTCAGGAATCTCTTCTGATCGCCATGACCTTTCAAAGATTATGGAGAGTGGCCTTGCAATGACATTGTCCAGCCCCTCGTGGGGGTGTCCCGTGAGTTCCCAGGAGCCTGTCTATGTCAAATTTGTTTAAATGTTCTCTAACCCGATCCGCTTCCACTGAAGGTAAGTCTCCCTTGCTCCAGATTTCCCCCTGGGTCTCAGGGTAGTCTATAGCATCCTATAGCAAGGATGTGATTTTCTATTAGTTCTCTGCACTGCTCACAGCATATTGGGTTTTTTCCCCATTCAGTTCTACTGTATTCTCCAGAAAAAATGACCTCAACACCAAAGTTTGCATGTAATTGTAACCTCTATATATCTGCCTTCCCTCCCTCCCTTGTTGTCCCACTTACCTCCAGCACCTTATTTCTAAATCCTCCTCCTTTCTCAGTGCCTGCGGAAGGAGATGGGCTTTGCAGCATGTCTGTGGGCTCACATTTATCTCTCAGAGGGGCATGAAGGTTGCACGCGTAAATCCCTGTGGTGTATGCTTGAAAATTTCAGCTTAATTCTGCAGAGGAGGAGAACTCTGATGAAGTTTTTCCATTAACCTCATCCCAACCCCAGCACTGACATCATCAAATCCCCAGCAAGGGGTACCATTGCTGCATCTTCACAGTGAAAAGGTGAAATGGTGTTGTTCAAACATACAAATTTAACTTGCCACCCAGGGTGTGCTTTCAAATGCTGCAGGATTTTCCTGAAAGATTAATGACATTAAAATGTGCTAATGGCAGGCGAGAGCAGCTTTTGGCTGCATCAGAGGGTGGCACAGGCTGCTGAGCGGCTCCCCTGTGCTGCTCTCTGCTGGGTCTGGGGACCCTCGCCCCAGCTGCCCCATGGTTGGGATGGCACGGCATGGCATGGGAGCCCACCCACCCCACCACAGTGAGCCCCGCGTGAGCAGATCGTGCTGCCGATGAGCCTCAGGCATGCGTGGGGCAGAGTTCCGAGCAGTTGCTGTCAAGCATGCTGGTCCTCCTGCTTCCATGGAGCAGGCATGCTCTGAACTGACAGGTTTTTTTCCAAAGTGCTTGTCTGCCTTTTATATTTGCCTCCTCAAGCAGAAGAACACTCTCTGCATTAATACACCACTGCAGCTTTTTCAGAAATGTTGGCCTGGCCTTTGCCTGTCTGTCTGCAGAGCCCCCCAGCTGGCTGGTGGAAAGGATGAGTCCTCCTCGCTGTTTCTCTCTGCATGTGCCCACATCACCTCAGCAACACCCCCCTGCTCCCCATCTTCCCATCTGGGAAGCCAAAAGCTGCCTCTCTGCCCCATGCTGGGACTTTTTTCCTTCTCAGTTGTTTCAGTGAAACTGAATCCTTCTGTAGTTCAGCCATGGGGTGACAGCTGGATTTTGGACACTGCTAGCTGGAAAGATTTGCTATCCAAGAAAATATTACCCACTGCTCCAGGACAAAAAAAAAAGGAGAAAAAATTAGCAACTTCTACCCGCACCTTGGGAGACCCATCGACAGTGAGCATGGAGAGCCAGGCTTCCTCTCCAGCTTATTCCTATGCACCCAGACCATGTTTGCAAGCCCAGAGCAGGTGACATTTGGCATAAGCCAGTTGTCTAAAGCCAAGTACACAGTTAACATGATGGGCACACTGAATCCCCTAAACAGGCAGAAGTATGGGTCTCTGATTTCAAGCCCATGCCCCTGCCAGTTTGAGATTCTTCTTTAAAGATTTCAACTAAACTCTGTGTTCTGGAGTGTATAGTTTTAACTTGAAGAGAAAGAAGGTCCTATCTATTAAGCTCGTCTAGAAAATAAGATTCATCCCATAAGGTTGGGGGTTTTTTGCATTTAACAGAAAATGAATTACATGGTATCATCCTTTATTACTCTGCATATGACCAAAGAGTGATTTCTTCAGAACCCAGTGGGTTAATCCCACTGCCAAGGCCTGTGGGACACCAGAAGTGGGTGTGGAGGACACTGGTGGGGCAGAAACCAAACTGACTGTGGAAGTGTCTGCTCCTGGAAGACCCATAGTGAGGAAAGCCCCACCGTGGCGAGCCAGGCTGCTCTGCAGTGCTGCTTCCAGAGGGGAACAGGCTGGATCCGCACACAGACTCTGCTTTACCTCTGACATGATGAAGGAGAAGCACCGCAGCAATCACTTGTGCTCTGAGGTTGATCATGTCTGACTTTCTGTGACCACACTCACTGGATAGAGATGATTAGAGTAAATTCCGGTGCTCTTTGGCTCTCCCTGGTGCTGGGACACTGATGAGCAGTGACAGTTGCACTACTGCTATCCTTTTCCGTGGTGGATATTGGAGATATAAGTGCAGAGATGCGGCGGTATGTGCTGCTTCTTGCAGCCCAGTTCTGGGAGGCTTTTGGCCCCCAGCATCCTCACTGCCATATAAGAGAAATAAGAATTGCATTGGAAGGTGTCTGAAAAAGCAGAATATTTGTGTGGATCCACAGACACCTATATGGGTATTTTTATCTGTATTTCTCCAAGGAGAGGTGGCAGATTGGTTGCTTTTCTTTGGGGAAGTGGAGAAAGGTCAGAGTGGACACCTTAGCTGGCTGGCTGCACCAGGAGCCAGTTTAGGCTGGGTTTGTTCCATGATGCACTCTCTTCAGGCCCTATCACTCTCCAAATGCTGCCAGAACCAAATTGCTCCCTGGTAACTCACATTCCCCCAGCTCTGCCCTCCCAGAACTTCTATCCGTGTAACCCCTTCACTTACCTAATGGTCCAGCACAAAACCACACCCATAGCCACACACCATTTATCTGGACCCCAGTGGGAAATAATCACAAAAGATTCAGAATGCAATAAAAACATAGAAGCCTGCAAACAGTTGCAAAATCAAAGAGTCTGCACGTGTCTGAAGGGTTTGCAAAGGATGCTGTGGGCATGTCAGCGTGCCCGTGTGTGTGCCTGCTGCTGAGGGCTGGCTGGAGACCAGGCACGTGCTGCTGCCAGGTGAACGAAGGCATCCAAGTGGTGCTGTCAGCAGAGTGGTATTTGGGCTGAGGTAACCCACCGCAGGTGATGTCAATGCTGGCAAGCAGAGAGGCAGCTTCCTGACGTCTTTGGGTTTTGTAAACAAAGCCGTAGTCTCAACCGCTGGCAGCCATGCTGACATGGCCAGTGGGAAGGTGGTTGTATTCCAGGCTTCAAAAAAAAGATGCCATTCTCCTGTCTTCAAAGGCACTGTGTTTGCAGAGATATGCTCTCTGTCTTTAAAGGGAGAGAGCTTCTAGTGAAATAGCTTCTCATCTAGCATCCGTGCCATATGGGACACTGAGCAGCAAAGGGACACTGGGAAACCAAAGTGAAGAACAGCATGTTTTGCTTTAAAACTTCAGTGGCTGGTTACAGAGAGAAAACTGTTTTAACACAAGGTCCAGTGCGTCTAGATTTGGCAGTAGAAACTGCCCTGTGGAGTTTTGGGTATTGTACATATTAAGAAAAGATGTGAAGCTGAAGTTCTGTTATTGCCAGGCATTTCTCAGCTATTCTTTGCCATGAGACATTTCATATGTTTTACATCCCAATGCACTTCCCCTCCCATCGCTATAGTCGTGAAGCATTTAAATTAAAACTACATTTTGTAGAAGTGAAAAAATAAAATGTATTATCTGTCTCCCATTGCCCTCTACTCTCTCTCCCATCTGCCTCTTGCACACAAAGGCTGTTCTGGGCTCTCTCTTGGTCTTTGTCATACATGAGGTGGAAGCTCAGTGCTGAATTTTCTTCTGCCAGCAGAGTCTGTGGTCATTCCTACTGTCCACTTCAGTTGTGCCAATGCAACTGCTTTTTTGGACTGTAGCATAAACTGTGTCAGTGAAATGATTTGGGTTAAGAAATAGCAAGCCAAAGGGGGAGAGCTGCATCTGTTTAATATATGTTCAAGCAGAGCAAACAGTTTACTTTTCTTACCCATTTTGCAGAAGTGAAGTATCTGTCTGCTGGCAAGCAAGGCGAGACGCTGGGTTAGCTGTGGCTGACAGCTGTGCAGCCCCTGGTGTAGCGGCTCCATGCTGGAGGCAGCTGGGACCCCCAGGCAGGTCTTGGGATGGGGACTGGTTGTGCTGACATGGTAGGTTGCCGCTTTGCTCTAAATCTGTAATGAGCTGAGATCCTGGGACCCACGTGCCAGCTAACGAGGGATGGGTTTGGAGGTCAACAGCATCAGGAAAACCACCAGCAACACAGTGTTGTGAAATGTGTCACCACCGTTGTGGCAAAATACAGAATAAAACCATGAAAATAAATACCCCAAAGGAACAGGGGCATCATGGGGTCTCACTGTTCCTCCTTGCTGCTTTCAACATGCTCCATTTACAGCCTGGGACCTTGTGCTATATCCTCCGCTCAGCTTCCTTCTCTTGCGTCACCAAGTGCTGCTGTGCCTGGCCATGCCATCAGCCACTGTCACACCAGTGCCTTTATGTTGTCTCTTTCTTTCCCCTCCTCTGATCTTCTCTTCAAACATTACCAGCCACATGATCCCACCGTCACGAAAAAAAAAAAAAAAAAAAAAAAAAAAAGATAATTTCCAGCAGCCTGGAAGCTGGCATATTTCTAGTTATAGCAAAAAAGTTATAGTAGCCTGATTTGTACAGATGACTTCCTTTAGTTAGGCCAAAAAATGTGACTATTTCAAAGCTGATTTATATTTCTAACTGAAGTCCAGAATCTTAATCTCTCCTACAGTTTCCCTGCCTGAACTATGCTTGGCTATGTGCAGAGCAAGGAATTAGGGTCAGAGGTGGAAGTCAGAAGGAAGAAGGATCAATTGTTCCTATTGCAAAAGTAAACAGCAGTAAGTGCTTAATTGTTTCTGTATTTTTTAATCAAGTGGATTTTTCAGACTGCTCCAAAGAGCCCTCCGTGTGTGTGAGCCGCACAGGCTCAAACTGATTCAATACATATCATTCCTCCCCTCTTCAGGTGCTTGTTTTTCTTGTCATTGGTTCAGGGTGAGGACAAGCTCCTTTAGTGCTCCACACCTTTGTGCAGGAGAGGACTGCAAGAAACCTACTTCTCAGTGGATCAAAACGGTGGCATCCAGCCCCAAACTGCAACAGGTCTGGAGAAACATCAGGAAATCCTGCTGGGTCACCTTCTCGGTGCAGCAGGGCAATGCAACAGCATGATCAGCCCAGAAAGGCTCGTGTTGCCTTTGCAGCTGACAGCAACATTGAGGGACCACAGCACAGGGCTCTGACCCCCGCAACAGACCTTGCTCATGCAAAAACAAGCCCTTTGGAGAACACAGGAGCTACTGATGCCTCGTTTGCAATGGGTTTGTGGTTTGTGCTTGCCCTGGGAAAGTGCAGTCTCCTATGCTCTACTTTCCAAAGCAGGCGGGCTTCACACAAAGCAAAGAAGGGGGCTTCCCAAGAGCCTTGCTCCATTTCCAGTGTCAGCCATGCTCCATATGCGCTGGTCCTCATGCCAGCCAGGCTCCGTGGCAGTACCTGGGTGGAGGCAAGGCATGCAGCTTTGCACCACACACCAGTGCCCAGTGCTCGCTCTGTCTGCATCTGCTGAGCACCGTGGAAAGCATCCCCTGCTTTGGAAAGAGCCCTCATAAGAAATAAAGCCATGGGCTGGGCTCCTGGCTGCCCACACATTTACACATCTTCCTGGCCTCCCCATCTGCCCAGGAACTCCTGCTCCAGTGGGATTTTTAGCTTCTCCCTCCTTGCTCTCCTGGAAGTGTGCTGTTTGCTTCAGCTCTAGCCCATGTCCTTCAGGAACATGTCCTTACATAACTAGAGGGCCAAACAGGGCTCTGATTTCTAGCAGATCAGCCACATTCAGCAAGAACAAACCCCTGCTGTCCAGACTGGCTCTTTCCTTCATCCCCTCATAAAGACACTGGAAGGTGCAATACCCCACAAAGATGAGGATGTTTGATGCTCTGGGCCTGAACTAGGCTCTCACAGTGATGAATGATATTCCTGTGCTTGAAATGGCCTTGTGGATGGTAAGACTGGGAAGTACTGGGTGAGTTTCCAGAGGCTGGCTGCCTTGTATATACTAGAGGTGATTTTTTTTTCCCCCTTCATGTTTTTTCACAAGGTTTCATGTGTTTTGACAAACAATTGTTACCAGGATGCTGAGGGATTAACAAGGATCTGAAAGACTGGCATGACTGTTCGTGATTTTGGCTGTTATATTTCTTCTGCATTTCTCAGAGTCACTGGAGGGCTGCAGTGTTCCTGGATGGGACGTAACGAGTATCGTATAAGCCCAGGATGCTGCACTGCAGGTTAACAGTGAGCAGAGCAGAGATGAAGGAAAGAGTTTAGCTTGGGCAAGAGGCACACCCTCTGTTTTGGCAGGAAGCAGTTCAAATTCTTACTCTGATTTATGCTAGTTTATAGAAAAGGCTGTACTGAGCTCTTGAAGCATGTGGTAGTATTTAACTGTAAAAACTTGGAACCAGCTTCAAGTACTGCATGTGGGGAGATCAAAGCTAATAAACTATAGACTTTATATAGGGAATATCTGTGATGAAGAAACAGATTCATCTCAGTGATAGCCAACAGGGAGAACCTCATTTGAAAACAAAGGCTGGCGCAGAGATGTTCCTCTGTTTGCTTGTTTTGCAATGAGACTGTTTATTAGAGCCACCATTTCAATATAAACTCTGCAAAGGCTTGTGTACTTTGCACGAAGGTGCTCGTGCTCTCAAGGCTGAGGCAGAGGCGTGCGGCAGCAGACGGAGCGGGGCTCTCCGGACACGCAGTGCCTGGGGCAGCAGCTCTGCCTCCCCTGCCAGAGAAGGGACGGGGGCTGTACCTTTCTTCTCAGGCAGAAATGTGGAAAATACTTTCCTCCTGGTGCAGTCAGGTTGATATAACTGTCTCTGTCTTTTTTTTTTTTTTTTTTTCTTTTTTCCAAAGGGGGAAGAGAGAGAAGAAAACCTTCATCTGTTTTTAGGGCTCAACTAATGACCATTTGCCTAGTCCCAGCTCACTAGGAACCGAAGGTGACCTGCAATGCCTGTCCTAGGGAGCCCAGGGAAGGCCATGGTCTTCCTGCACCCCTTGGCACTGCTGCCGACCTTCCAGCCATTGCCAGAGAGGGTCCTTCACCATGGAGGATGGAAGCCCTTCCCTCCACCATCCTCTTCTGGGACCTCCCCTTTCCTCCCCCCCACTCACTCTCCCTCACCTGGTGCAGCTCAGCTTTTATGTCCTGGTTATTTATGTGAAACCGTCTCTCCAGAGCTGCCCCGCGTGGCTATTTTAGTCATTTCCTCCAGCAAGTTCCTGCGATTGTTGGGCTGGCATTGTGTGAGTCACCCACCACGCTTCCTCTCACGCTCCCTCCCAGCTGGGAAAAGCCTCCTCCTGCTAATTTTCCTTTGTTGACCAAAGCATCCTGAAATAATCCTGCCTTTAACAGCACAAAGCCCATGCTTGTCTATGACAGCCCTGTGCTTTGCAGGTGCCTGCACTGTTGACTGGAGCAGAGGACATCACCAAGCTGCCTGGCAAAGTGGGATGGGCAGGAGAAGCCAGCTGGGCTGACCTGCCCCTTCATTTTCTGTTCATGCAGGCGCTCAGTGCCTGGGGCTTTTGACCTGAGGTAAAGCCAAATTTCAACCAGAGAAGGACTCAGATCTGTGGCTTCAGCCTTGCTCTTTGAGTGCAGCTCCAGGACTGCTGGGGAAAGGGTGCCCATCTGCAGTGACCTTCCCTGTGGCCTCTCCAGACTGAAGGACACCTGCACATTGCAGCCAGCATCTGCTAGCCCCAGGACAGGCAGCCATGTGCTTCTAAAACCAGCCGAGACTGTCTGCTTTAGTAGACACAAGGCACAACCAACTACACAGCCCAAAGCCCCAAGTCCCAGTGAGCAGAGCCCTTTTGGTGACTGGGGTGCTCAGTGCTGGCTGGCGCTGCTCCGTGATGGAGAGCAGGAGTTGCAGGAGCGGCCCTGGTGTGCCACACGCGCACAGGGCGGCAAGAGGCTGCATGGTGCATCTGGGCACCACATGGTCCTGGGAAACCACGCTGCACACCTGGCCAGGCAAGCTGGCTTGGGTCCCCTGCAAATGAGCTGCTAGCGTGTGAGCACTGACCAGATCCAAAATATATGCAGGGCAAGTATATAAATATATGTGATGTGCAAGTGTTAAAAATCTGAAAGAAACAGCCCAGCATGTTTCTTTACAGTCTATCGTGTTTCTTTTCATCTGTTTTTTTTTGCTTTGGGATTTTTGATGTTGTCATGCAAGATAAAAAAGCATTTTTTTCCCGCCTAAGCACCACGCTGGTATGCAACTAACATTTCTGCCCCAATAAGAGAGGAAAACATCACCAGGCTGCTATGCAACTAACATTTCTGCCCCAATAAGAGTGGAAAACATCAGCAAGCTCGAGTCTAGCAATTCATTCCCTTTATTTGATGGAGACATTATGTTTTTCACCTTTGTGCTGTGCTGGACAGGCTAATCCTCAGGGATGCTCCTTGCACACCAGCCTTGCCCCCATTCAAAGAAGTCTAGCAATGTGTTTGTAGGAATGTTACCTCTGGCCAATGGTCCATACTGGAGGTGCCCAAGGGCAGTGTTGCCACCTTACACTGAGTGTGGGTGAGATGCAGCAACACAGAGTCCTTCGGAGTATGCCTGTATGTGGTGGGTAGTGAGCAGGCAGCCCCACAGCAGCCGGGCAGGATTAGGCATGGACCACAAACACACTTACGACCACCCAGGCAGATGCTTTTCTGAAGCTGTCCCTGAAAGACAAGGGACTGTACATGGGCTTTATATAGCTCCTCCTTTATACAGGAGGAAAAATGGCATTTCTCCCCCGTTACCAGCTGAGGATGATGGCTTGTCTGATGTTATTTCTGCTGCTTGTTAGGTTTGCTCTCCAGTAACCAGTGACATATTTCCCACTGGGAAGGTACTAAAATCATCACCCAGCTGCAGGGGATAATTATGATTTCTGCTGGAGTGACCCTGATGTTTCTTATTAGCACCAGCAGCACATGTAGAAACCAGCTCTTTGGAGGGAGCAGATGGTGAAAGGGTCCCCCGAGAGCACTAGGAGAGGAGGAGGGCTGGACGGCCACCAGCAGAAGCGTCTGCCAGCTCTATGCCTGGGTAACATCATCCTGGGCACTATCAGACTGAGGCTTTTCTAGCACATGGAGACATGGCAGAAGGTGGGAAGAAAAGGAAAGGAATTTAGAATAAAAGCTCCAAAAAAGGGGCCTGTAAGCAAAATCCTATGACTGCTCTTCATGGCCTCACTCCAGATGCACTGATCTGGTAGCGAAGCAGGAGGAAGGGTCCAAGCCAGTGTCATCTGGAGGGATGCCATGAGTCACGGGTTGGGTTTGGTCTGTCCTTCAGCATCTCACAGGACAGAGCCATGAAGAACAACTAGTTTAGGTCTGAGGGAGGGTGCATGGTCTAATCTTGCTGGGTTCTTTTCATTGCACTTGCAAGGGGGAAAATTTCCTCTCCTAAACACTGTGTTCTTACCCCATACGGAACACAGGGACACCCTGTACATATGAAAAGGCAGGTGGCACATCCAAATTACTTTATTTGTCTCTGGAGACATCAGTTCTCCCTCCACCAGCCAGCTGCAAGGAAGCTGTTGGCTCTGAGCCTGATGCAACAGCGCATCAGCAGCACAAGGGTAGTACACACAGGCCATTCCTTCCCTTGTCATTTCTCAGAGCATCTGAGATCTTATTTCCTAAAAAGCCAAAAACAAAATCCAGAAGCCACCTGAAGCTCATCAAAATCTGGAGGGCTGAAAGTGCCTCCTCACAGCTCTTCAGGATTGTGTTACAACTGGGGGCTATCCTGCTTTTGAATTTTTCTCTAAAGCCTATTGGGATGGTCACTGTAGGAATAGGCTGCTGTGGGGCTCCAGAAGCACCCTCCTGAATTTTGGTGCCACACATGACCAGTCTTGGAAACCCTGAATACCTGGGGTTTGAGGTGAAGTAGCTGTCAAGCTGCAAAATGGTTGGTTTACTCCCAGTCCTGCTTCTTCCAACACTTGAAACAGCAGGAGAGACAGTCGAGGATTCATTCCATTTGTATCCCCCATGCTCACAGCCTTATACCCTTGTCTTCCCCAGGCTATGGAGAACAGGATCCCTGAAGGATTTTTCCAAAGATGTGCTTTTCCAGTGCAGCCAACAGTTACCATGAGTTAAAGACCAAAAGATAAAAGGATTTGAGAAGTCACATCCCAGGCCTGGCTCACACAAAGCTCTAGTTTTATCCTTATCTGCATCTCCTACCTATGTCAGTAGAGTAGGTATCTTCACTGCTCAGGCAGTTATATTAGAATCATAGAATCATTAAGGCTGGAAAAGACCTCAAGGATCATCAAGTCCAACTGTCAACCCAACATCACCTAACTCACCAAACCATGTCCCTAAGCACCACATCTACACGTTTCTTGAACACCTCCAGGGATGGTGACTCCACCACTTCCCTGGGCAGCCTGTTCCAATGCCTGATCACTCTTTCAGTGAAGAAATTTTTTCTAATATCCAGCCTAAACCTCCCCTGGTGCAACTTGAGTCTATTTCCTCTTGTCCTATCACTTGTTACTTTAGAGAAGAGGCCAGCACCCACCTCACTACACCCTCCTTTCAGGTAGTTGTAGAGAGTGATAAGGTCTCTTCTCAGCCTCCTCTTCTCTAGACTAAACAACCCCAGCTCCCTCAGCTGCTCCTCGTCAGACCTGTGCTCCAGACCCTTCACCAGCTTCGTTGCCCTTCTCTGGACCTGCTCCAGCACCTCAATGTCCTTCTTGTGGTGAGGGGCCCAAAACTGAACACAGTATTCAAGGTGTGGCCTCACCAGGGCCAAGTACCTGTAGGACTGGAGCATCTCGCAATGCTGAAAGTGGTTCTTACGTGAGCTCCCTTCCACAGACAAGAGAGGAAAAATCATAAGGGTAAGTGACTTGTCAGGGTCAAACAAATGTTCACAGCAAAATGCAGTCTCCTGAGTTCCTGATTGCCACCAAAGACACTACAAGACCTCAGCAGAACTGTACATGTTAGGACTGGGATGCTTAGGGGTGGCTGAGGCCCCTTGCAGCCTCTGTGCATTTTGAAATGTGTATACCTGCTCTGCTTTAAAGCCAGCCCTTTAAGATTTAAGATTTTCTGGCACTGGCACAGGGGTGCTCCAACTGACCTAATTTTACTGATCTTTCTCATCTATAACCTCCATGGTTCATTGACTACAGGGATTGCTGGGTTTCTCATTAGCAGTTAGAAAGTATTTTTACACTCTTGTTCACTCAGCAGAGAACATAGAGCGTAATCTTCCAGAAGGTTATCCTTCTGCACAGGTCAGGGCTGCCGTCCATGGAGAAGCAGGCTCCTACTGCAAACTCAGCCCTTTTCCCTAAGAAAGGTGCAGCCAAGAAAACTAGAATCAGACCTCCCGTATTCACATAGAAAATTATCTTCACGTTGACATCTTATTTTTTATGTAAGCTGCTCAAACTCAGGATTTTTTAGTCAGGCCCATTCTCTAAGCACATAGCCCTGAACAACTATTTAATCTCTTGTTCTGCTTTTGGGTGGCAGAGCTGCCTCTCACAGGTTGGCAGTGAGCTCTTACTGATGTGTATGATAGCAGAGGGGCTGTGGGGTGTTTTTCTGTCACCCCACCCTTGCTATCGATCGTGGTGATGCTTTCCAGGCTTCTTCACACCAGCTCGGGTGAGGCTGTGCAGCTGCAGAGGGAGCAGGCAGCGTTTCCTCCAGCCACTGTGCAGAGCCCTTCTGCCCAGCCATCCCAAACAGGGCATCGCAGTCCTTCCAGTCTTACATGGGGAGGAGGAGGAGCAGTGTGGGGATCCTGCTGTCTCTCTGCAAGACAGTGAACACCCTAGCATCAGCAAGATAAGAAATGGGGCTGAGGTTACCATGAAACTCCCTCTCCCAGCAGCTAGCAGGCAGTGGAGGTTGTATCCTGTTCTGGTTTCGGCTGGGACAGAGTTAACTCTCTTCCTAGTAGCTAGTGTGAGGCTGTGTTTTGGATTTGTGCTGAGAAGGCAGCTGATAACATACTGATGTTTCTTTTGCTGCCAGGACAGTCAAGGACCTTTCAGCCTCTCATGCTTTGCCAGTGTCTGGACGTACAGGAGAAGCTGGGAGGGAGCACAGCCCCGATTACTAGCGTAGGATTTGACCTTAGGTCTAGGACTGAGACCCAAATTTGACAATGGTATATTCCATATCATGCACGTCATGCCCAGTATATAGATAAAGGTCTGTCTGGAAGTACTTTTTCTTGCTCTGGGTTGTCTCCTTCTGGGTCACCCCTCTCTCAGGGTTGTCTTGGTCTTCCGGATGCTTGGGCTCTTATCTCTTTTCTAGGATTGTAGTTTTTGGGACTCTCCCTGCTCTGGGATCATTAGCCAGGAACGGGCTGAGCCTTGGTCATCAGGTGGTGACCAGTATCACTGTGTGTCACTCGTTTATATATTTGTATATATTACTAGTATTATCATCACTATTATTATTTTCAATTTTATTGTAGTTTAATTATTGCATTGTTCTTATCTCAACCCATGAGTCTCTTTTCTCTTCACCTCCTTGATTCTTTCCCCCATTCCTGGGAGGGGGTTGGAGGGAAGGTGAGCAAGCAGCTGTGTGGTGTTTTGCTGCCAGCCAGGGTAAAACTAAAGCATCTCCCATCTCCGGGACAGTGCTATTCCCAGCATGTCTACATCTGCACTCTTCTTTCCAGATTGGGACTGAACCTTGTTGCTTCTTGTTAGTTGATTTTTCAGTTTCCTCGCTGTCCCTTTTGCTATCCCATGGCCACCCACAGGCAGGGGTTCTGCTGGGGACCCTCATCCAGTGGGTGCCACTGTTATACCAGGCACCATGTCATAGAGCCCACGAGGGGGTGGTGAACAGCATCACCTCACATATGCTGAATATACCCTGCAGGATATTTTCCATTCTTCATACACCATGGTGCTACCCTTTACTTGTTTCCCCTTGAACACTGACTTGCTGTTTCTTAAGGGAGGGGGGAAAAAAAATACAACTATTAATTAAGCCTAGGATTTCACAAAGACCTTCTCTAAGGCTTTTCATGAAGATCAAGTGTAGTATAACATTAAATATTTAGTGTGCCCTCTCAAAAGGGATTTGATCTTTACATATGAAAAAGGGATGAGACTTAAAAATTAAACAGATCTTTTTAATATCCAGCTTCAGTGACCCAAAATAACAGTGCAAGCAGCAGTGAAGAATTTGCATGTGGGAGATTAGACATCAGGGACAGAGCACAGGTCTGGAGAAGCTGTGCCTTATCAACGGTGTCACTGGGGGAGACCTGGAGATCCCTGGGAGGAGGTGACATGAGGCTGCAGAAACACTGACAGCCAAAAGGAGAGTGTCAGGAAAAGAGGGACCACACATATGAGGAAGGGTTGTGTAGCATTCAGGTGTGGTGGCCTGATACCTTTCCAGTTGGCCACCAAGCAAACAATCCATCCTATTACACTACTGTAGTATCTCACCGTATACAATGAAGCCCAGGAGTCTTCCCAAAGACTGAGGAGTTCCTCGTGTTAGACAGTGGATCAAAACGACCACTCCTGCCCCAGGCAGTGTATCCAGAAAGAAGACTTTATGCCATAGAGATACATATACTTACACACACACATACATGCAAGTTAAAAAAGAGGATTTGTGAATTCGTGAGAAATTCATGTGTGTGTGTAAGTATATGTATCTCTATGGCATAAAGTACAAAACAAACAAAAATATTTCAAAAGGCAGAAGAAAGGGAAAAGCACAACAAAAATCTTTCATTCACAGTTTGTTAAAATTAAGGGTTAAAACAGAGGGATGCACCTCCTGCCACAAATGCTTCTCTTTTTCTGCTTTTAAGCAAGAAAACTGTGAGATGAAGGCAGCTCATGTGAAAGCCGGCAGTTTTTGTTTCTTTAAACGTCTCTAGGAGGGCTTAACTAACGTGATGTGGCAATGGCACGAGGCATGACGCAAAGCCCTGCCTTGGCTCAAGCACCTTTCTTGCTTCAGTCTTTCCTAAACAATGCACCTATAGTCTTTAGCCTGGAAAAAAAAAATGTTTATCTGACCTTCTGTGAAGTTGATTTCAGCCTTTTTCCCAGTCCAGCTCTGTGCCATTCTTGTGTCTGAATGAGCAGTAACTACCTACATGGGAAAAAGGTGGTGGTGGCTCAGTCAAGAAAATACGAATTCCCCAGCCTTTCCACAACATCCCATTTTCAATTGTGTCCCGTTTTGTTCTGTGGAGCAAAACCCTGAATGATTTCAGTCATTTCCTTTTCAAAATAATTGCTTTCCTGACACAGCCTTGGAAAGTCCAAGTGAAGAAATATTTTTCTTTCTAGCAGCCCTGGTGAAGGAGTGGCAGATACTGCAAATGGAGCTGTGGTGAGCTCAGCATTATTAATGCCTATCCAATCTAGTTCTCATCACTGTAGCGCAGCAACTTGCAAACCTTAAAAAAAAAAATGTACCAAAGCTGGTGAAACCTGTCCTTGGTTTGCCATTTAGATTTGCCGAATACAGAATCAGAAGACACTGTTATATACATTTACTCTGACTTCCCAGGCAGCTCAGGCCAGAGCTTCCCTGAATTAGTTTGCCTTTGAACTGGAGTATTTCTTTTTAAAAAATGCATTGTAGGAAAATTTCTGGGTTTTGAAAATCCACCTCAGTCTATGCTAACCCATTCTTCTGCTTAGTTAACATTGTTCCTAAAACAGCTTCCTTTTGATCTAAAATCCATGTGCTCCAATGTCCAGCTCCAGATTTTTCTGCACTTTGTGTTCCAGACCGACAAGCTCCCTGATCACATTTTTACTCCCTTCATCATCACTTATGGTGGAGTTTGCCTCACCTTCCTATGGAGAGTCACAGAGGGGACAACTCCAGCAGAGCAAGTCACCACAGGCTCCTTATATTCAGTTGAGGGAAACAGGTACAATCTTTGAAGGTACAGCCTTTGTAACCTGTTTCAGCAGGAGAATTGCACCCCTGAAGTGCTTATTATTTCTCTGCATTAAGTTCAAAGGGAGTCTAAAGAATAAGCTCAAATATATCTGTGTTTAGTCAGATGAGACCCACCCAGGCAAGCGGTAATCCCAGCCCTCTGAACTCATCTCTGACAAACTCCAAAACCACACCAAAAGCCTCAAACACTGTTTTACAAAGTGGAGTTATCACTCCTTCTAGTTACACCCATCGTCCTTCCTCAAGCCTTTAGTTTCCCAAACCCTTCCTGAAGCGATTGCTGCTATGATTCACAAGATCCCACCACATCCCACTAGCACAGCAGCCCGAGCCAGGGACTGAGCTCCCTACCCATGACAAGGGTGTGGCATCATCATCATTCATCAAATAAACCCTGAAGAAGGGTTTATTTTTACTGCCTTGCTTGTGTCTGTGGAGAGCTCCAGGGTCCATTTAGCAGCTCCACATTTGCAATCAAGCTGCTACCTAAATAAGCCTGACCTGTTCCCAGGGAATGGCATGCCTCCTCTTCCCTTGTGCTACCCCAGCCCCCCTGTCCCAAACATCGTGATGCACTGAAGACATGAAGTGGAAAGGGAGACGTTGACTCAAGGCCAGAACAGAATCTCCTCAGCTCTCGGAGAGAACAGTCACTAAAGGAAAAGCTTCTCAGTTTGGCAGGGTGAGCCCTGAGCAGAGATTAACCGGTGTAAAAGATGGTTTCTGCAGGAAAACATTGTCTTCCTGCCAGCAGAGCAGGCGCACATCTGTCTTCCTCCGTGCCCTGTGGCAGAGGCCAGCAGCTCTGCAGCTGCCGTGACCAGTGCCAGCTCTGGCCACTGTGCTCCTGCCCTGGGGACAGGCACTGCAGCCGCTGGGCAGTGGTGGAGCGTCCCTCCGCCCTGCTTCCCCCGGACTGCCATTTCCCCTCTCTTCCAGGTTTTCCTTTTTGAGAGGCTTTTTCCTGGACACCCTGTGCCTGCACCACTTATATGTACTTTCAGCTCATCTGAAAACACCTGTTCCCTCCCAGGCCTTTCTCCAGGACACTGTGACAAGAAGCAATCAACAGTCTGACTGATGCCAAAACAAGAAGGTCCCATTTTCCTTTCCTCATCAGTTCTTAGGACATTTTGCTGCTTCTGCAGATTCAGAACAATCTTTGCTTGCTGTGGGGCTGTGTCTGTGTCTCTGCCCAGTCCCTGGAGTGGCTGGCATTCCCACGGCAGCCAAGGGGAGGAAGAGAAGTTTTCCTCTTTTTTCCCAAGCGGGAGTACCTGCCTGCGCCTTAGCCCAGCCTACATGCAAACATACGGTCCCCAAATGAGGGACTGGAATTGCCACCGCTGCAAAGCAGCTGAGCAATGTGCAGAACAGGAGGGAGCACAAAAAAGACAATAAATGCTCCGTGAGTGGATGGTTTGCATATTTGGAAAGATCACCTAGAGAGATTGCTGACACTCCACCACTCCGGGCAGCATCAGGTGCTTCAGAGCGCACAGCACAGATGCAGCTGAGAGACAGCTGTCTTCCGAGCCTGGAAGGGCAGCCCTGTCCCTGCCAATCCAGTCCCCTCCAAACCTGTCCCCCACATCCTGTCCCCTCCAGCCCTGTCCCTTCCAGCCCTGTCCCCTCCAGACCGAACCTCCACTGCAGCCATTCCCCGTGATATTCGGAAAACCTCTCTCTGCCTTCTATTAGGTTTTCCCCATTTAAATACATAACATGTGATGTACAGCCACAGGCTGTAAGCTGGGCTTGTCTTAACTACCTGAGTTGGAGGAGGATGCCTGGTGAGAGATGGGACCAAAGTGCCCTCTTCACCTGTCTGACAGGGTGATGAAGGGTTGCCATTGCCACCCTACTCTGTCTAAACTGCTGGGGTTTAGCATCCACCCCTGGGGAAAGGGGGCTTGGCTGAGCCTGACCCGTGCTCAGCCCATGCTCTGCAGCCCAGTCATGCTCTGCAGACAGACTGAGGGCCTTCTGTATCAGGGACCTCGTCTGGGCTGGCCCACCCATCCTGCAAACCCACAGCACTGCCATGGGGACATGGCATGCATAGCCCTGCTGTCCTCTCACCCATGCAGACAAGAGGAGACCTCGAACTGTTTCCAAATTTGTACTGCTTCAAAAGTAGTAGTGGATTATATGTGTATTAATATAAGAGAATGTTATTGTCACAGAGCTACTGATTTTACTTAATGTCTTAGCTTTTGCTTTTATACAGTACATCAATAATAGATAATTCCCTTAAGAGGCAAACAAAACTTTGATTGTCTGTATTTGTTACTATGTTTCCCTATGTATTTTTCATCACTGATCCATGGAAAGGTGGGTTGTTTTGTTTTAAAAGCATGTCTTATTGAGCTAAAGCCAAAAGGAAATCAAACAACCTACTGGACAAAACTCCTGAAGGGTTCCCAGCCAGTGATGCTCCTTCCCTTGCTAAGGAAAGCTTCACCAGTGCAACAACTGTTGAACACAATTCTGCAGAAATGCACCCCCCCAGTTGTCTTCTCATAATACAGATCTGGTATGTTTGAGCCTTTAGTCTTCCAATTATTTCCTTGTGAGTATAATTAGCATTGATCCTGAAATATGAAGCTGTCCTTAAGGATAACTTATGCTAAGTGAATTGCATGGTTATATACAAGTGTATTATACATGTCTTAAAGATTAACCTTAAGGTTTGATGTGTGTTCATATAAAGACATCATTCCTTCTTGAATAACTGGGGACAGTATTGATAATGAAACTGTTACTACAAGATAACCCATTTAAAAATTCATCTTTGCTCTAATACATTGAGCAGAAGATAATCAGAGGGCTGGAACACCTCCCCTGTGAGGACAGGCTGAGAGAGTTGGGCTTATTCAGCCTGGAGAAGAGAAGGCTCTGGGAGGACCTTATAGTGGCCTTCCAGTAATTAAAGGTGTCCTACAGGAGAGATGGGGAGGACTTTTTACAAGGGCATGTAACAGAAGGACCCAGGATAATGAATTTAAACTGGAAGATGGCAGATTTAGACCAGATATTAGAAAGAAATTATTTTCTTTACTTTGAAGTTGGTGAGACCCTGGAACAGGTTGCCCAGGGAAACTGTGGATGCTCCATCCCTGGAAGTGTTCAAGGCCAGGCTGGATGAGGCTTTGAGCAACCTGGGCTAGTGGAGGGTGTCCCTGCCCATAGCAGAGGGGTTGGAACTAGATGATCCCTAGGGTCCCTTCCAACCCAAACCATTCTATGATTCAGGACACGAACATGCTTGTTACAGGCTCTGTGACACAAGGCAGGTGGTTTTGGTGAGGGCTGTAAAGAGTGGCACAGACAGAAAAGGATGGGTCAGGGGAAATAAGAGCAAGCCTCAAATACCAGTATGGGTAATGTTGCTTTGCAAGAAGTGTCTCTGTCTCTAAGGCAGAGTTCACAGAGGTGAAGGAAATGCTCTTTCATTTTTCCATTGAACTGCATATATTGAAGGACCATTCAAATCCATCCCAATTGTCAATGGCATTTTCTTTTCAGATAATCCAAGCTAACGTAAAGCAGCAGCCTCAGGCTGAACCAAGCTGAGAGCACAGCCAGGTCAGTTATATTAGTTCCGTTTGTGGTTGTCCTTGTAAGGCCTTCATAAAATAAGACAACGGTATCTAAAGTAGCTTGTAGGTGATAATGTACACTGATTTGTGAGAAAGAGTTTTCATGGCCTGCTAAATGGATTATCCAGAAATCCCATCAGTGGAGAGACTGTGAGAGCACATCATTACTCTGTCCTTGCAGACGGTGGGGTGGGTAGAGCTCGTTAGACATTGGCCCTTCATTAGGGCTCATGCCTGTTCCATGCACACCAACCTTTATCTTCCTCTGTCCAGAATGACCAACAGTGGCACATTCCCAGGAGACCCCATGTCCGATGCGACCGCCTTGGGGTGGTGGTTCCCAGCTCAGGCAGTGGGTCCATGAGCCCTGTGGTGATGCTGACAGGCAGAGCAGTGTTTCTGCAGCATTGCATATGTGCAGCACTGATCCCAGGCAGCTTTGGGAAAGAAAGTCACTCTCTTTGATTTAAAGCTTTTAAGATCTGTGCTATTTTCTAATTGATTGCCTATTCAATATTGATAATAATAATTAATACTGAACTCTTATCTATTATTTTCATTAGTTGAATTCAAAGCACAACACAGAAAAGGTGACTACTCCCATTTTACATACGGTAAAAGTGAAGCAGAGATGGGTGGATTGCCTTCCCCAATGTCACACATCAGTTTACTAGCAGATCTGGGAATAAAATGTTAGTTTTATAAGCCTTGGTCCAAGCTGGAGCTAACAGGTCCCCTGATGGAGTTCCCTGAGTGTCCATGACTGCTTCAATGCCTTTCCCATTGCAGCACTTCCAAAAACTTGAGGAAACCACTTCTGAGCCAGAGTTCACACACTTTAGTGCAAGGTCACATTGAAAATCAGCTTCTAGATAAGGATTTTCTCCAGGGGAGCCAATGAACTGTCTCTCGTGGCAGTACACAGAGCAAACTCACTTCCCTGGATGGTTCAAAGGCCTTCTGAGGGACATTTCTTATTTTGAAAGGAACTTCACTTCTTTCCCTCTCTTCTCCTCTCCTTGTGTGTGCCCTGTACCACTACCCAAACACAAACCACCACATCCATTTTTTCTTTCATGCCCAGTTGTGCTGTGATAGCACTGGAATTTTTCCCCTTGCATTTTATTTCAAGATCCATTTTATTTCTGCAGCCTCTTTATTCTGTCCCTGGCTCTTTTGTATGAATATGTTGTGTATCCTCAGGTGTGCATCTCACAACACCTCTCCAGTTAGTGATTCTGTTCATCCCATTCATCCCGGCCCATAGCGGGGGGTGGCTTTATGAGAACCACTCTGCTCCATGCACTTGTGCAGCGTAAGAAAAGACACTGGGTGAGCGGTTGTCTGATGCCTTGTACACCATTTCTGTAGCACTCAATATTGCCTCCCCTAATGTGAGTATTATGGGTTTTGTTGAGTTTGTGTAATGACGGCAAGACCTCTAGGAAGCCTGTTACCCTAGGTTAATCAAGGATGATTAACTGTAGAGGTATATTTGGGTTTTTTCCAACTGAGATTTCCTGTATTTCTCATATTTGATTATCTGAATTCTTATTGTATAGAGAAAAAAAAAGACTTAAAATTCACTCTCCAGTGAAATAATACTTGCATCCTCTCTATCAGTGAGTGAGCCCCCACATACCTGTTTGCCAGAACAGAAATTTTTACAAGATCTCCTTCAGGCAAGGCTGTAGTGTCCTGAAATATAACAGGTTTAAGTGATCATTTTGTAGCTGAATATTCCTCAATTCCCCTTGCATATCTAACTGGAAAGGAGAGGCGAAGAACAGCTTTAAAAAGCTGGGAGAAAATGGAGCATTTCTGTATTGGCTATTAGCAGGTCAAAGGCTTTTCCTAAGGAAACCTGCCCATTTAAACAGAAAACTGAGAGCACACAGAGGTTTTTTCTCCATCTTCCCTGCAGAGAGTGAAGTGAAATCTAGGCATTACTGCTCAATTGTTTTCAATTTTTGTAATGGCTTTACATAAGTAGCCTTTTCTCCTCTATCTCGGTACACTTGACAGCTGTTAAATAACACCCTTGTCAAAACAGGCTCTCATCCCTTCAGTCCTTATCCCAGTAAACCTCCCAGTTCCCGGTTGAAATAATGAATCCCATGCTGTGAGCAAGCCGTTGCAGTGGACCCTTCGGTCCCTGAGCACGGGCAGGCAGCGAAGCCTCCATGGGGCTGCCAGGGACAGGACGCCCTGGGCAGCCTGCCCAGCCCGGCCAGGGACACCCTGAGCTCCCTGCCGACACACAGCCCATTTTCTTCTTGTGCTCCGCAGAGTTTGTGAAAAAAAAAAAACCAAGCTAGTTCGGACTTTTCAGGTGCCTGAAGACAATTACCAAAATAACTCCACTCCGCCATGGCATCCAGTGCCTCTACCACTGCGGTGCTGCATGCCGCACAAGAACCAAACCTTAGGCCAGAGCAGCTCCTAACTGACAGGTTCAGAAAGACATTGAAAGTTTGAGTGATGAATAAAGTTGGTTTTACTATCTGACATCTTCTGAGTGCTTGACAAATAAATATTCAATCACCATCTGAAATAGTTAAGGACCCTTTGCATGTCGGGTAGCTCCTGGGGTCTGAAGAGTCCCCAGGATGTCCCAACAGAGGCTGCCTACCCACAGGTCAACATGGGCAATCTGGGGTCAGCCCCCAAACCTTAGGGTTAGACCGCAGGTTCATCTACAGCAAGAACACAAGCATTGCCCTCATTTGAATGTAGCATTTGTGAAGAAAGAAGTGGAGGCAGGTGGGTGCTCGCCTGGTGTGGGGTTAGCAGCACATTTCAGCTGACTGAACATCTGGTTGCTGAGCTGCCCTCCACCAATCCCACCTTCGGCCCCACCAGGCTTTGTCACCGTCTAGCTTCCACCCAAATGAGGACACGCACCAGGAGGAGATGGCTCTTTGTCCCACAGGACTGGCTTTCTGACACCAAGACCAGATGCCTCCCACCTCTCATTGGCAGGGGTTAACCATGGTGACCACCAGCTGTACCAACCTCCTCACGCCCAGGCGAGGGGCATGAATGAGCTATGAGCAACCAGGTTACCATCTTCTGCTGCTGCTGCTGCTCCCTCCTGCTGCTGCCAGCAGGACTTAGACCAGCAGAGCTGTGACATCTCTGGACAGAGGAGCACTAAAGGCACCTGCAGACCTCTGCTGTCCTTCAGCTAATGAGTAATGACAGATTAAAGCACATTATTTTCAGCGGAGTGTCTGCCAACATGCAGATGTGGAATCTGCTCATGGTGGGCAGGGGTCCTGTAAAGTACATGAGACAGCCCCTCTCGGGCGTCTCCTGCATTTCTCAGGTTGCTGCAGTCCCTTCCACATGCTATGGAGTAGTAGGTGACTCTGCTCCCATGGGTACCCCCCACCTGTGTGGCACCAGCCCTTCTTCCAAAACTGCTTCTGCAGGGGGCGAGATTACCTGCCTGGCTGGATGGAGCTTTTCTGTCTCCAAAAGCCCTATTACCAGCATACATGTGTAATTTGGCCATTACACCAACAGCAAAAAGAGAATGCTGCTGGCTTTCTGTACCATTTTCCCTCAGTGTCCCTTCTCTGTTATTTTGTTCTTTTTCCTCACTGCAGTCATTTAAACAATTTCCACCCTCACATTGAAGTGAAGTCATTTTAAGACGGCTTCCTCTTGTTTAAATCAGGAGGAGAAAGAAAGGGGAAAAAAAAATCTTTCTTGCTTTGCTGCCAGCCCTCCAATATGAGCAAGTAAAAACTATGTTCTGTGGTGGCAAGTCCCTTCACCATTCTGGCATGAGTTTCCTGCCTATAAAGGTACTGTCACACTGTGAATCTGAGATACAGACTTGCAAGGAAGCCCCATGAATCTAACTGCCAGGTCAAAAATATCCTTCAGCAAAGTTATGGTGGTGGTTTTGAGCTTTCAAACACAATATTTTAGTGATGTCTCTGCCTGTGGCAGGGTGTTGGAACTTGATGATCTTTAAGGTCCCTTCCAACCCAAACCATTCTGTGATTCTGTGATTCTGTGATATTGATATTTTCCAATCATAGGCTGAAATATATTGGTAGTTAAAAAAGCTGATATTGGTAAGAGGAATTACATTTTTCAAAACTATTAGTCTCTATTAAAGATCAATACATAAAATATTTAAGGAAACACATTAGTTCATCAATGAGGAACAATACCTATCAAAACAGAAACAGCTACCCCACAGCATGGCTGCAGCAGCAGAAACCAGCCAGGATCCACTCCCCAAAGTGCTGAGGACCCACAGGAGGGGATGCCCCATGGGTGCCCAATGGCCTTTTGTTCATCAGCTACAAATGTGACCAGTGGGACAAGTGGGTTTTTGGACACCCTCCTCTGGCTGATCAACCTTGCTATGCTTGCTACTGGCAAAACTTCTTCAGCCAAGTTTCTGGGTATCTTTTTTTTTTTTTTTTTAATATCACTGCTAACTGACTGCTCTAGGAGATGGGGGAGTTAAGGGATTTAAACCAATAAAGCTTCAAATACACAGGAGACAGTAAGGATAGCTTTACAGCTAATGTACCAGGTGAAGGCTCGGGGAGCCAAGCTCAGCTGGGGGTACAGGCACAGTCCTTCAGCATGACCTTGAACCTGTCATTTGCTCTCCTCATCAGCATCTCACCTGCAAGATGGTGAGGCCAAGTTCATCAGCGTTTGGGAAGTGCCCAGAGGTTGGGGTAATGAACACCACTAATGAATAGAGGCTGAAAGAGGACATAGCACTTCCCAGTTCTGGCTTTTGGGGCACTCGCTCCAGCCTTCCCTCCCCCAGGATGGCTCCAGGGAGCTCTGTGAGCAGCGGGAGATGCTCAGGGGCTGTGGATCCAAGCTGTCTGGCCGGGGAGAGGCATGGTGAAGGCACAGCATCTGAGTGCCTGTGAGCAGCTGTTTCCATCCATAGCTTCAAGCACTTCCACAGCAACTAATCAGTGTTGTTTATTAGTGCTGTGTTCCCCTGGCTGGGCACGCTGCAGATTGCCTCTGTTATGTCCATCCTTACTGCTCCAGGAAAAGCCCTGGAAGCAAACCTACCTTGCAGCGTGCCCTGTGGGTCAGCTAATCCTGCCCCTGCGGGACTCCAGAGAAGGGCTGAGCTTCAGACAAGGAAACCTCATGCAAAAAAGCATCTTTGCAAGGGAATGATTAAGAGTTTTCATCTTCTTTGCAGTGAGGTACTTCTTGCTGGCTGATGAGATCAGCCTTGCTGGGGATGCTGAAGCTGCAGAAGCTGAGAGTGTCGCAGCAAGGTCCCCTCACCAGCACAGCCCAAGTGCAACCTGATGGTGTGAAGCCTCTGTGCACCCTGGCTGAGCCCCCCTGCCCCCAGCACACCCTCCCCAGCGTGGCTGCCAGCACACAAGCAGACTTGCCCTCATGCCTTGCAGTTGGTAGCCCAGCAGGCACCGTTCAGTACAGACACCCAGCAGGGAGTCTGATGAGAAACAACACGCCACCAGTGCACCATAAGAGCCGTCCTGCTTCGAAGATGAATGCCACATTAGTGGCAAGATCTGCTTACACAGCATTTGCCGGTGGCTCTTCTCCACAGTGACCACTGGCTGAGCACGCAGAAGCAAATGCTCCAGGGGAAAATTAAAAAGCAGTTTGGTTTTGTCTGTCTGAAACGGGAAAAAGAGGATCCAGCTCCCATACCAGAGACTCCTCTCACAGGTGAGAGGATGGGACCTTGGCTGTGCCTAAGGCAGGACTGGTGTTCAGGAGTCATCTCCATGGGGTGCTCAGGTGAGAGCAACCTCGCTGTCCTTCCCAGGCAGCTTATGCTTCAGCACACTCCTGTGCCATGCCCACCGCCCTCACCAAGTGGACTCCTGCCGAGTTCAGAGCTGTGCTCCTGCTGCACACCTTACACCTTGTACTTCACTCCTGGAACAGACGTCTCCCCTCCGCTCAGCTTGGTGCGTGTCCCTTCCAGCACAGCCAGTCCAGCAGCGGGGCGCCAGTCTAGCCCAATGCTTACTTAATGTTGAGGAAGGTCTCACAAGTGAGGACAATCCAAGGGGTGAGCTAAAAGAAATCACTCAACAACTTTATAATTTGCCACCTGGATTTTGATCCCTTCAATTTCATAGTTTTTAGCTTTTCTCCCCAAACAGGAGAGCTACTAATACTTTCCTTAAATAAACTTACGCTTTTTCACATATCAACTTATTCAAGGAGCTGGAGCCTTAAAGAAGAGCCAGAGCCTGGTACACGAGGTGCGAACACAGGATCCCTCAAGCATCCCAGTGCTATCGCTTGGAGAGATGGGAGGCACATTTTTGCAGGTGGGGATTATCGTTCACTTTTAGGATTTGCGTTTTGATCTAGTTTGCTTCTTGAAAATTTAGCAGCCCCTCACAAATATTCTCAGAGCCTTAAAGGTGGAGGGAGGGCAATGCAGGAGGAGGCGAACACACCACAACAACATGAGACTGCAGCAGATGAAGGAATGCTGTGAAAAGAGCAGGGTCACTGGAAGGACACTGCTCGGATCCTGGCTGTGGCAGGGACTCTCTTTAGTTTGATGCTAAATTCTGTGAACTTGGTATTTGTCAGTGGTTTCAGCAGGCGTTGGTAAGACCACCAACACCAGACAGATCACCTGAATTATTCTGCTGTGAACTTCTGGGGTAGCAGAATCAGATGAATCAGGCACAGGTCAAGACTTCCTCTCTGAGTCATCAACCTGACGGTGACCCACAGCCTGTCTTAAAGACAGCAATTTAACCTCCCATGTTTCTGTTTCTTTATCTGTAAAATGGAGCAAATGAAGTGCGTCACTCAAAAAGCCTGAAACTCATGTTTGTGTGACACTGAAAAGCAGTGTTATGATTAATCTCATGTCTGCAGATGCGTAGGAAATGAAGATAATCAAAATACTTTGATCTTTTTTTTCCTAAATTCAGAAATCATTTTTATCTTCAGATTGATGCAGGCAATATTATGTTGCCTTTCTTTAGGAGGCATGAAGGGACACTAAAAAGTAGGTTGAGGCTCTGAGTGTTGATTCATGCTATTTTTTTTTGCTGCTGTTTTGCTTAGCAGTTGAGCCTAAATGGGAGGACAAGGAGCAGGTTTGCTTTCAGGCAGCTTGGTTTCCATGTGACTTTGAGTTATTGATCAGTTAACATCATTACCACAACAGCTGACGTGGACTTGCTATGATCATATTCATGGCACCACCTGGGTTGGTAATGCACAGATTTTTGCTATCTTATATATACCAACACTGGCTGCAGTTCATTATTAAGGCTCCTCTTGGATTCATTTCCTTGTGAAAGCTGTGCCAGCCTCCAGTGCATGAATAGTGTGTCAGTAAAGCACGTCATGTGGACTAGATCCGGTTGGATATTTTCCAGATGAATGTTTTTTTCCATTTGAAAATGCCAGTTGGTCAAAATGGGAATGTTCTGCAGTAATGTGTCAGTTTTGACAGATGACAGCAGCCAGGGGAGTTAAAATACGTTAGTTTTGCCATGGGGGCTCTCACTACAAAGCCCCTCTGCACCCCAGGGCCCCAGATCTCCACAGCAGCTCATGCAGCTGCAGGGCTGCGAACAGGGGCTGATTTTGGCCAAGGGCCCCCTCCCCATTTTCCTCCAAACAGCCCTCCTAGGGGAGCTGGGCTTGTGCAGGCAAACCAGGCAGGCACCTCTGCTTCCTCACCACAGGGATTTCCTAAGCTTTCTCAACTCTCATGGGTTTTCCCAGTGCAGAAGACTGTTTTCCTGTCCTGCCTCAAATAAGAATCCTTAAAAAACCCCTAGTTTTAGACTTTCTGTCATTCTGGAACACCAGCACACACAGATGCATTGGAATAATTGCTGGTTAACTGCTTTGCTTCTGAGTATTGGTAACAAGTGCAACTATATCTCCTTCAAACAAAGGCATAAACAAAAAAGGAAAGAAAAATTCTAAGGCGATCAAGGACACAAACCTGACCAATAATGGAAAATGCTGCTTGGGCCTGAATTTCAGCAGCACAGACTCTGTTGCCCTCAGACCCCGGCTCGCTCACATCTGGGCAGGGGAGCCACCAAGCAGCCACGGGGCACAGCAGCCTGGATTTGTGCCCAGAGAGCCAGTCATGCTCTGAGAAGAAGACACCCACGATATCTCGCTCATCTCCTCGCGTGGCTGTGGGCAGGGCGTAGTGTTTATTTTGGCCCAAAGGCAAACAGGGATCAGGATGCTGGCTAGGGCTGCTGCTGACCCTGCTGTGACAATGTCACATCTGCTGGAGCCTGGCCTTATTCTTTAAATTTGAGCTGCCAAGTAGCTCTCAGAGGGTGAGAGCTTCAAACTGCTCCTCTCTTAAATTAAATTGAAGAGATTAGCTAAAAGCAAAAGACTCCCATGTCCAGGCTTCTACCTGTGTACACCCCAGCACAGTCTGACATTGCTTTTTAGTAAAGATCTGACATGCATTGCAGAGGGGGTGCTAAGGGAAGAGACCCACCCATTTTTTTACCTAAAGTGTAACAAAACAGCTTCAGACTCTCGAGTAGCCGTATGAGGGGCTAACGCATGCAATTAAGATGTTTCTGCTCAGGTGAACATTCCCACTCCTGTCTTCAGAAACCCTTTTATTTGGTGGGAAACTTCACTGTGTCGCTGTCACTGCCCAGGAGCTCTCCCTGACCACATCTTGAATGGTGAGTAAGCACAGAAAACTTGCGGTGGCAGCGAGGGGGAAAGCACCGGAGTCCCAAGCTGTATGAAGACATGTAATGTAGGTGCAGTTGCTAAACCTTTAGGGGTGTTTTCTCTGTACTCTACTGACCAGTGCCTGGAATAAGCCATGTGGCTTGCTGTGAGTTTTCTGCCCTGCTGTGGGCAGGTGGAAATGGTTGGCCACGAGACAGGGCTGCTCTGCCCCATCAGCAGTGCCTCCAGGGTGAGCTCCGCAGCAGCGTGCACAGACATGTCCACAGCACGGTCCGCAGGGCAGGCAGAGATGCCTGGGGAGTGGGATTTGGCCCATAAAGTGACAAAAGCCCTGGCTTGAGAAGGAGCCGGTGGCACTTATAGATTTCTACAAGGCACTCAAGATTTCAGAAATATTTCATGTCAGCCCTGCAAGTTTTGTCTGTGAAGGCTGGAGCTGGATGTTCGTCTGCAAGCCTCTGCATTATTCTTCTTATTTTTACCATGCTTTCTTGTAATTTTTGGTGGGAAAGGTTGCTGTGAGGTCTTCAGTTTTAGCATAAATCCGAGTCTGATTATCAGAACTTTGCCAAAAATAGCCTTGTTTTTCTCTGTCACCTCTAAACATGTGCTGCCCGTCAGTGAGAGACCCACATCAAAGGTGTGAGGCTTGGTTTTCTGGAATACGAAGCGGTAAGAATGAGTTTTGATCTGCTACGGGCAGCGTATAATTTGAGTGTGACTATGTTTGTAGCTTTGCTTGTAAGTTTCCATAGCTCAAACAAGCAGTCCTAGCATCTGAGAAATCCTGTGCTAAACATCAGTTTCAGAAAAAAAATCAAGCAGAATTACTGTGGCCACAAGATTGAGGAAAGTTCAGTTTGCTCTGACCTTAAGCTCAGTTTCTTTACACTTCCTGGGAAATCCTGGTGTTTTGCTCCTTCTGATGCTCACTCTAGACAGAGCATGCTCGTCCTTATTCATCTTCATCATTAAAAACCCGAAGAGGATTTACACTGCCTTTCCCAGAAAATGTGCCCTCTAATCCTCCAAATGTACAAAGCAGAAATAGGTCTGAAACACCCAGGATCTTACAAGAAAAACAGATTAAAGTCCATCAAAGAGGAATCTAACATGATTTATTTCCCTTTTTAGTGTCCTTCCTCTGTGCAGTTTGCTTCTTTAAGTTCAATTCCTGTTACCAATGGTGGATATTTGTGTAAAGGGGCAGGTAGGTGTGTGTAAGAGGTTCGTGCCCTGCTGTGCCAGAGAGGTTGGGATGCCTCACATGAGAGAGGGCTCTCCCCTGGGAGCTCATGGTTGGGACAGGAAAGCCAAACAAAGGCTTACAAGGAAAGATGGTTTATTTCAACATGCAGATGGGAATGGAGGCAGAGAGTTGTGGGAATAGAGTTTCTTAAGAACTTGGAGCTGCCAAGCATGGGCAGGTTTTCAGGAGTGCTGAGCTCCCATTTAGTAAGTAAAATAATGCGCTAATTCTTCCAAAGAACTCTGGACAAGGGGAAATGAGCTCTTCTGGGGATCTTGCCTTATATAGTTATTGTAACAACTCAGCTTTAGTGTCAAGTGTATGAAAATCCATCACAAGTGACTTGCCAAAGTGATACAGGGAGTCTGCAATACATCTGGGGATCAAATCCTGATCTCCAAGACAAAGTACAATTTTCAGGCCTCTTACTTGTCTGGAAAGCACAAGATTTGGCTGTGGCTTAGCTGTCTTGCTTTAGACACAAAAAAAAAACCCCAAAGCTCAAAGCAGATCTTGCAATTCCTTAGGAGCCTTCTGCATGTTTCCCTGGGGAGCTCTAGAGAAGGACCCGACCTCTCTACAAGTAAATATCCTCCACTTGGCTGTGGCAAGGCAGAGACAGCCCCACCTTGTCCCACCTGCCCTGAGCAGTGCAAAGGGTCTTGAGGTTCAGTAGGATTTCAGATCTTTCATGCACACTTCATAATTTTTGAACAAATTCCTCCAGGGCTGCTAGGTGTGATGAAGGCTTGGAGACTGCCTGTGAGAGGGCTGGTGAAGCATCTTTTCATGAGTCTTATAATAGCATATGCAGGATAGCTTTTGTTGCAGAAAACAAGGGCAAAACTCAAACACTGCTCTGCCAGCAGCGCGAGGGGTAAGCACTGCTGCGGTGCCAGGCTTTCTGTGTTTTAGTCACGACTTACCTTTTTATTCACTAGGATCTCTAGCTTAGCGTTTCCTTCAGACAGGTTTTCACACTGCAGCCTGGGCAGCCACTTGGCTAATTGTAACAGAAATAATTACAGGTAAGTGGCTGAAGGCAAGGCAAGGGAACAGGGGCTTTCTTACAGATGCAGGCTGCAGTTCTGGATGCACTGAAAAAGACTTATTCCCCTCTCAGCTGCCTGGATGCCTCCTGCCCTGCTGAAATCGTCAAGAACTGTCATGTGAAAATCGCCAAGGAGCCATGGAGGCCACAGGACAGGACTCAAATTCATTTTGGACTTACCCTTACTTTCATATACAGTAATTACTCCTTTTCCTGGAGGAGCAGCCGTCAGGTTGGACCCGCTCACTTCCCAGTGGCTGGCTCTGCATCTTGCTTTCCCAGCATAGAGTGACAAGCCATAATCACCACCAGACATCGGCAGCGTGATGGCACCTGCCGCTGGCATGGTGGCACCTGCCACTGGCATGGATCATTTCACAGCCAGGATACAGGGGCCTGACAGAGGTCCCTGGGCTCCTGCAATCAGGGGTGTGAGAGAAAAGAAGAACCACTCTTATTACCTAACAAGAACCATCGCACACTTTGCCCAAATATCAACATTTTCTTAAGTTCAGCAAAGAGCTCTGCTAGCTCATTAGCCTCTACTTTCAGGACCTCAGAGGTTCCTGCTCCAAAACCCTGGTTTCCTTTCCTCTCAGCCTGCTATTTTTCCATTTTCTCACAAATTGACCTGACACCTCTAGCTAAACAAAGGCCTCTGTTATTTTCTCCTCTCTTCCTGAACGCACCCTTGTAAACCACCTTTATCCTGCCACCTTCATCTGGACCAGTTTGTGGGAAAGATGTCTGTGGGGGGCATCATTGTGACAATAATTTTCTTCTGAGTCACCAGAAATGCTGCACGCTAGCCTCCTGAGGCACACCGTGCTCTCACACTCCTTCTGTGCACACTTTATTTTATTGCACTAAAGGGCAGCTTGGCAACATGTTGCTCAGAGTCTGGCATAACAATTGGCATCCTAAATATACACACCATCATGGTGGGCACAGAGGCGCAGTCCATGCAGAAGTGGGGCATTGCTGCTGTGGGACCGCATACAGCCCTCGCCCCTGCGGTGAAGGAGTTCAGAAAGGAGCACAAGAGCGGGAGAGACCTCCAGCTGCCCCGGTTTGGCTTGGTCCTTCCTGGTCCTGGATGAACACTGCCATGGTGGTTTCTACTGCATGTGCAGAGCAGCTCATGCTATGGAGGGTACAAAATAAGACAGGGGAGTTCAAAGAGGCACTGCTCACAAAGTAAAGCAGGAGTTGACACTCCTAAAACTACCTGCTGCACCCAAAAACTGCTTTGATTTGGGTATCATTATGTAAGCCAGTGTTAAAGATACACACACCTGACTGCAAGAGTGTGAATCCTTTGTTAATGCAGAGAAAACAATCTCATAAATCAGAACTCAGCTGCCTTCATTTTGTATCCTGAATGTCACAATAAGTAATCTACCTTTCCACAGTATAAGAGTATATAAACATTACAGGAGATGCAAAGAACTCTTCCTGCAACAGCAGAGCTTTCCAATAACACAGGTTCTCTAAGGCAGAAATTCCAGTTTATAGCAGTCACATGCTCCCTGCTGATGGATGAGCCTGCCTGTTGGAATTTAATATGCTTGAGGACCTCAGAAGGCACCTTATAACAAAAGCATATTCAGTAGTAGCAGTCACATCTGCCCATCTGGCAGGACTGGTGGAGAAGATAACATCTTATGGAGTGGAAGGTCTCACTGGGCACTGCTACTGGCACTTCTCTATCACTGAGCAGAACTGGCTCTTCTCTAGGAGTATTTTCAGATCTGCCCCTAGTGAAATTTAGCTGTCTATATAGCCTGGTTTTCAGATATCTCATCCGAACCTCCCTTCAGAAAATGCATGTTCTTCCTTCTGAGATCCACATGGATTTTCTCATTCTGTCTCATGCTCACAGCAAGCCAGAAAAGGCTGGGAGATGGGATGTAGAACAGGGGCAGATAGATAGACGTGGGAAGCTTAAATAGGACATAAGCAGATCACAATACCTCTTTCTAACATTATAATAAAATACTTCTAAATAGATAGGAGTTTTCCAATCAGATCTATTTTCTGAAATACCTCTCACCAAAAGGAAGCCCTTCCTGAAGCAAAGCACTGTAAGGGCATGTCCTGGTTTCAGCTGGGACAGAGTAGTAGTAGCTAGTGTGAGGCTGTGTTTTGGATTTGTGCTGAGGAGAAGGCTGATAACATACTGACGTTTATAGTTGCTGGCAGGGCAGTCAAGGATTTTTTAGCTTCTCATGCTGTGCCAGTGTCTGCAGGTGTGGGAGAGGTTAGCAGGGAGCACAGTCCCGATTACTAGCCTAAGATTTGACCTTAGGTTTAGGATTGGGACCCAAATTGGCCAGTGGTATTTCCATATCATGCACGTCATGCCCAGTATATAGATGAGTCTGTCTTGAAGTTCTCTCTTTCTCTCGGTTGTCCCTCTCTGGGTTGCCTCTCTCTCAGGGTCATCTCACTCTCTTAGTCAGCTCTTGGTTTCTTGGGTGCTCGGACTCTTATCTCTTTTCTGGGATTGTGGTTTTTGGGACTCTCCCTACTCCAGAATTGTTAGCTGCGAACGGGCTGAGCCTTGGTCATTGGGTGGTGAGCAGGTTCATTGTGTATCATGCATTTGTGCAGTTATATGTTACTATTATTATTGTCATTACTATTATTGTTATTGTTTTCAATTTTATTGTAGTTTAGTTATTAAGTTCTTATCTCAACCCACGAGTCTCTTTTCCCTTTACCCCTCTAATTCTTTCCCCCACTTCTGGGATGGGGGAGGGTGAGCAAGCAGCTGTGTGGTGTTCACTTCTATCTGGGTTCAAAACTGTAACAGGGCAATGTAATGACATTTTATATCCAGAAAATTAGGGCAAAAATCTGCTTAATACAATTGACTGTTTAGTTACGTCTTCACCACAGTGTTAATGCCAGTGATTAGCATCAAGCACAGTGCTCCTGGGCCAGTCTGGCTTCAACGTCAGCAGTCAGCCCAGCAACTATACTGACCTTACTGTGCTGTCATAGTGCTGCTCTTGGTGTGGGTCCCCCAAAGTGCATCACCCTGACAGAAGGTGACCTGTTCTATGGTACCTGCCTAGTAAGCAATCTAAAAAACATCCTCCTAGGCACACTGGGGAGAGTATGCTTCCCAGTGCCTTCTAGACATGCAGGGAAATATGGGAAGACTACTAGCAGCTGAATGAGTTAGGCTTCATCATCTTTGGAAGAAGGGTGTTTGCAAAAAGCAACCCCTGAACTCAAGTCCATACCTGCACTGGGACAGTTATCCCAGATTTGAAGCATCATCTAATGCAGGCATTCTGATGTGAATGCGAGGAGAGTTAGGGATGCACTCACCTGGGAGGCCAACTTAGCTACAGTCATGATACACTCTTAAGTATCCCTGGAGAAGATTTAATTATCCTTATTTTCTCTAAATGTGTTAATTTAACCAAAAGAACCATCTAAGCAACAAAAATTCCTATCCTACTCTGAGCAATTGCTGATGCAGGCCAGGCTTACACTCTGTTGTTGGCAATTCAGCTAATTAAAAGTGAGCCTTGTCCCGAGACAGCCCTGAACACTGCCACTGAACCCGTCCTGGTACAACTGTGAGGTACCTTGGGCTTGAAGGTGATTGTAGCTTTCCTTATCATGGGCTGAGCACTGCAGGTCACCTCTGTTGGAGTCCTGGGAGGTCGTTGGCATGGCTCAAGAGCTCACTCCTGGTCCCTAGTGACTCAATTGTTTAATCCTTTGCTTCTCTGCAGAGTCCTGCAGTTCCCTGAGATTCACCACTTCAGGGTAAGAAGAGCCCGCACCATTACAGTTAGTTTATATTATAATTTAGGTTTTGCCCAGTACTGATGTGCTAACATCCAACACAGCTTCAGAGATTCCACCACGTGAAATGAAGTTTGATTGCACAAACAGCTCAGGACACCAGCATGTTGGTGCTGCAAGGCTTACCCTGGGGCAGTGGTAAACTGTGACACTTAAAACTTCCTCCACGAGTACTTTTTCCAGAAGGAGAATTACTTGAATTTGTTCTTCATACCAGAGCTGTGTCAAAGCCTGCAGGGCCTGGCTGTGGTGCTCAGCCCACCCCAGCATATCCTTGCTTCTGCTCAGCAGACCTGGACCTCCTGGGGCCAAGCTGGGGGTACCCCCATGCCATGTCCCCTGGACCTGCCACCTCCCCTGGGGTGCCCAGGGCTGCCTGCATTGAGCAGCATCCCACATGACCCTGAACAAGGGTCAGGGTCCTAATTCCATTAACTGGGAGATGTTTCTTGCTGGGCTGAGAACAGGTTGGGGTGAGTCCTGCTGGGTTTGGAGGGAGGAAGCAATACCCATGCTGCCAGCACCCCTCCTGTGCCATCCAACAGGGCCTGGATCTCCCAAACCAGGTGCCCACCTGTTTCATCTTGGGCTTGTAACTGAGAGCTGCACATGCTTCATTTAAGGAGAAACTCCTTGGTGGAATCCCCTGAGTTAACTTGCAGTTGACTGTCAGCTTGTGTGGTTTTAGCTCCTCACATCATTTGGTGTTTTATGTTCACCAGTTTTTGTGATTGATATAATCTGAGAAATAAATAGAACAGAAACAAGCACTGCAATCCAGAATTAAATAATTCAAGACGTATCAGCTTAAATTCACTTTTTTCCTTGCCTTTTTTTTCATTTTCAACAACTATCACAATTTTGTGTCTTATGGTACTTGATACTGGGAGGGGCTGGTTCAGGGCCTCCATTCCTGGTGTACTTCGATTAAAGAAAACATTTGCTTTCTTTTACAACAGAAGTACCAGATGTCAAAACTGCAGAGCGGAAGTGTGAAAATGTGGTCTGCTACCATTCACATTTTTTTCACAAAAGTTTGTGTTTTCTGGTTCAAACATATGGTTTTGTGTGGATCCTAATGGAAGATCTTTTAATGGTGTGGATTGGGAATATCACTTCTAGAAGCAGTTTCCAAATTCGAAAGAAACAGAAACTTTTTATATTTAATTCTCAATTCACTTCATAAAAAAGGGAGAAAACATGCAAAATACATGGGCAACTATACAGGTTCCTTTAATATGTAATTTCCCATCAACAAAATCTATTATGAATTCTTCATCCCGTTATCTCAGAAGGGGAGGCCAGTGTGGGAGTTCTTGTTGCTGCAAAATTGTACTTCATTGTACAGTCCATTGTGCTTCACATTTCCTTTCATTTGTTGCTCCATTCATCTAAGTGCTGACTGAAATGCAAAATTGAATCCCTAAATAGTTCTAGCATGGGTCGTGTTTTATTCTGCAGGCTCTAATGGAAGGCAGGTGAGCACCGCAGCTTGCAGACCTCAGCCTGCTGTGATTACGGTGCAGAAATATCCAGCATCACACAGAGGATGCTGAAAGGGAACGTTCCTCTCACAGACTGGGAATAGTTTGTTGCTGGGACTTGGGAAACAGCCATTCCAGCTGTAAGATCCGTAATGTCAGGGTTGGATGAAGAGAGAAAGAGCTGTAGGAAAGTATGTGGAGCTGACTTTGTTTTGGAGGCAGTGGGCATGTTCGTGGTCTGCACTGCAGCAGGAGGACACGCCAGGCAGGGAGCAGGTCCGAGCTGCCTCAAGGCAGAAAAATAACAAACTTCGTCAGTAGGAAGGTGTTTGACTTACAAGTGCTGGCTGCTGTGTCAGGGCACAAACCCAGCAAAGGTTTCAGATAGAACAATTTTTATTTTTAAAATTTATTTTTAATATTTGGTAAAAAATATGGACTTGAAGAAACCAGTTTGTGAATTTAGATCCAATTCCTTGACTTATCTTGGAGGAGAAAGGAAACATACACTGAACCCATCCCTCTGTTACTACTTTTCTCTGCATCCCAAAGAAACAGAAACAATGTGGAACAGTGAAATGTTTTGCCTTGACATTTCAGAAATGAAACTCTTAATTTCCTTCATGTCTGTTTTTAAAGTGCTGATTCTTTGTAAATTGAGTACAATCTGACCTAAGAGATAAACTAGAAAACCACGCATTGGGATCAAATGCTTTCCCTTAATTCAAAATTATTTTTGCTTTCTTCCCTCCCACTTTTTTTTTTAGTGTCTTTGGAAAAATTGACTCTTTTCAGGTCAACCTGCAGAGCAGCTTCTGCTGGCCTCTCTTCCTCCTGCTGTTTCCTATTGAGCCAGCTAAGCAAAAATGAAAAATATACCCGTCTGCAGCACAGAAACTTCCTTTGTGCATGCAAAGCTCCTCCTTTCCAGTGGAGCAGGAGAGCACAAGAAAAGGGGATCGTTGTTTTCCTCTAAAGTCCTCTCCTGCAGCTTGCAACATTGGCGCACAGGTCTGGTGCCTGTCATACCAGTAACTCTGCAAACTGGGAGACTTGGGCTCTTCCAGGTGGAGGTGTCCCCCAGGGCGGTAGCAACAGCTGCCCATGCCCCGGGAGCATTGCTCGTGCCTGCTTTCCTTGTGAGGTCCCATGCAAGGACGAGGTAGAACCTGTAGCTGGGAAACAGCAATGGGGCTGATTACAGGGCAGCTACAGCAAACCAAAGAGAGCCAGCTGGGGTGGAGCGAGCTGCTTGACTGGTGGAAGGAGAAAGTGGTTGTTAAGCCAGAGGCATGTTGATGGGAGGTTTGGGGACATTTTGCTTCTGACTAGAGTGCACATCCCTGCCTGGCTGGTGGCTCAGATCTTGGGATCGCACTTGCCTTCCCTGCAAAAAGCTAAGCTCAGGTGAGCCAGTCTGAGCCGGGCATCCGGGGGAGCTCAGAGAACTGAGCTGGAGCTCTGGAGAGTAGGCTGACACCTCTGGAGATGCCCCACTCCTTTCTGGGAACCTGTGGGCTGAGCTGGGTGACAGGTAACACTGCTCTTAACCACTGCTGGTTGTTGAAGATACCAGACCTGTACATCAGAGCGAGCTCTCCTGCTGCCAGCGGTACCCAATTGACTCAACAAGCTGGCGCCCCATGCTCGCAGCCAGCATCCCAAGGGCTGGCTGTGACACCCCATCCCAACAGATGGGAGCCGCCTCAGCTGCGGCTGGCTGCCCGCTGCCTCCCTCCTGCGCAGCTTGGGCAGTGCTGCCGGACGGTGCTATCCTCCACACCGGGGCAGGAGCTCTGCCGGCAGTTTTCAGAGAGGATGATTACATCTGCAAAGCACTCAGGAACGCTGTGGGATGAAGAGCGTTATGTAAGTGTAAGATAATGTTATTTATAGAGCCAGGTTTTATTCAAAATGGAATTAAACTTCTGTTCCTGAAGCCTCTGTTCTCAAAGACAAATTGGAATATGTCCCCTTTCCTCTAGTGTTTTGCATCCAAATTGTTTTCCTCAGTTCACCCCAAAGTTAAAGAATGCATTTCATTTAGAAATCATACCTCTCAGAAAGTTAATAGATTTCTTTTCCATCAGCTGTGAGGTGGCCCTGGAAGCCTGGACTGTAGCCATGCTTTGGAACCACAGCAGCTGCAGCACCAAAGGGTCATAAACCAGGAAATGAAGGCAGAGTTTGAGCTGTATTAAACAACAAAAACCCCAAACCAGTTCCCTGGGCACAATATTTTCCCTGCACTTAACATCTCCGTAGCAATCTGTGAGCTGCAGGGCAGGTATCAATCTTACATCCCTGTTGGCGATGGTACTTCTTCAGCGTGCCAATATCTGCTCCCACAGAACTCCAGACCTCATGGCCTTTTAAAATGTTGCCTTTTTACCTTAAAGACCTATATTTACTCTTTTGAAGTATTAGATTGAAATCCCTTATATCTGTACTTTTTACAAGCCATGAAAACTCAAACTGCTTGGATGTCTTCTGAAATCCATGCTAGCAGGTGTTAGGAATGCTTTTTACGAGGTATGGCACCTTACATAGGTTAGCTTGCACAGTTCCCCTGCTGCCCCTCACTTGTAGTATCTAGCATGAAATTCCACACATGCCTTTTATTTAGGAAAGAACACAAAAGAATGTTATCTTACTCCTCTGGAATTTTCCACAGTTATTTAGCATGTTAGTTTAAGCATAATTGGTTAGTGGGCTCTTGAAATTTATATCTTAGCAGTACTTATTTACATCAGGCTTGGAGCAGTTCATTTCAGTTGAGGTAAATGTGAAGCATTAGATTGCAAACGTACCTAATCCATCTCTCCTCCCCCATGACTAGAAATCCTGTGGTTAAAATAACACAGCCTCTATTCAGAGCACAAACTTAGAGCTGCTAGTGGGAGCAGGCTTGGGATTTAGACAACTCTCAGCAGATGAGTCTGTTCAAGGGTCTTTCTCGGGTTTGTTTTTCATCCTACTTCTGATCCATGAGAGGAAACCAGGCTCTCTCCTTTGGGCACGCAAGGTAAAAAGGTTTGCTGCATTCTGTATGTGGTTGCATGTAAAGGAGCGTATAAATGTGATTGCAAAAATGTTATTGCATATGTGATCATAAAAATGTTGTTGCTGATAGAGCAATAAGCATTTGGCAAATGGCTTCACAATCTTTAACTGTTAATCTGGTCCTGTGGCTATTTCCATACGGCAGTGAAAGGATGGAATGATAATCTTGCACAGAGAAGCAAGCAGCAGCACTTCTCCATCACACGTTAGAGAGGCTGAGCATGTGGGCAATGTAGGAAATAATAAACCTGGTACTCTTGTGATCAAGCCACACTAAAGCAAAGCTGGCTTTTTGTTGACTGTCAGGTGTATTCCCTCCTGGCTTTGTCCAGCTGCTGCAATCCTATGCAGGAGGCTGAGGCTGTGCCGGAGGACGGCACTGAGTCTGTTTACAGAGGATATGCTAACGCTGTTCCAGCATGACTCTTACAGTAACAGCGGAGGGGGGCTCTCAGAAATGTTTGGATGCAGCGTGCCAGATAATTAACTGCCTTTATTTGCTCTCATTGCTTTCCAAGTCACAGGGGATGTAGGAAAGCATCATCTTTTCCTTGAAACCTTATTTTATTTGAAATCCAGGAAACAAGCGTGATGTCTGTGCTAATGCCTATGGGACTGTGCTCCCGATGCCGGGAGTCTGTTAACTCTCCTTGCCCTGACACACTCCCTGTGCCAGGATTCACGAGGGATCCTGAGTACCAGATCAGTCCTCCCAGACCATGGTGTTCACGCTGCCAGATAACACACCACCACCGTTACTCAGAATCTTGTTTAATTTTAAAAAGTGCTGCCCCTCCCTGCCCAGAGGCAGGGGGCAATGTGTGTGCATTGGGAGGGCACTTGTGCTCTGCGTAGGTCAAGGCAGCGCTGAACAGATGCTGCTCCAGGTGCTGCCTTGCCAGTGCTGGAGAAAGCCTCATCTCCCACCCAGAGATGCTCCCTTTCCTCTTCTCCTTCTTTCCACTCCCCGTTCCCTTCCCTGAGTGTGACAGCGTGGTTTCACAGTGTCCTGCCTGCAATAACTGACCTCCCCTGGTCCCCGCTGTCCCACAACTGTGTCACCCTAACAGCACGCACTCCACTCCTCTGCTCCTCCAGAGAAAAGAGGGGGACCCTGCTTGGCACGCCAGGTCGCTGCCAGCACAGAGCTGCCACACTGCGGGGAAGCCTCTCGGCTGGCAAAGGTACCCTCATCCCTTGAACCCACAATGATGCTTTGTCTTGGAGGAAGAAATGCAGCTTTATCCCTTGGGCGTCTGGTGCAGGGAGGGGCAGGCAGGGCTGTAAGGAACACAAACACACAGCTTTTCATGATACTTCTGTACAGCACGCCATGGCAGAGAGGCAGCTTGGAGGAGAGAGAATATGTGCAGAACAAAGCAACATGGTCAGGCAGCAACTATAAAATTTCAATATAGAAAGTGGAGCTGATGTCATTTTAATGTCCCAGGCAGTGCCAAGAATTCAAAGCTCCATATCAAGATTCAGTGCAAATCCCCCACATACTCACAATTTGTTCATGTGGAAAAATGAGCTTTTATGGAAAATATGCATGGGAACCTGCCAGGGGAGTGTGTTGCTTTATTTCTTTTATTAATTTTGAATACATTCGTTCAGAGAGCAATCCCATTTTAGCATCAGCTGCCTCTATCCAAGAAGCAGAAGCTCAAATGCAAATACTGGAGGCGAGGGAACTGTGTTTTTTTGTACAACCAGTTGTTAGATGGGAAGAGCTATTCAAGTAGGAAGGGGTGTGGGAAGGCTCAGTGGGATGACTGAGTTAAAGTTTTTTTTCCTGTTGACATGTCTGAATCATGATAAGACGCACCTGAATGGAACAGCATCATCAGCTATTATAACTTTGAATGCATCAAAGGTGGGATTGCATGCAGCTCCTATGATTAAGGTTACTCATATGTATCCTGCTATAAGACTGCATTTGCAGTTGCTTATAACTTTGCCAGACTTGAAGCATTTAGACTGAGTTCTTCCAACTTGATTGTCTGCCTCAGGCTAAGTTCTTTTTTTTTTTTGAAAATTTCAGCCAAAACTGTCCAGCCATTTCCAAGAATGAACATAGGGGAAAAGGCATTGTTGTCCAACTGGAAAAAAAAGAAAGGAAAAAACAAGAGAGGGGAACCTGGTGATCCTTTCCTTGGATAGTTCTTATCCCTCTGCACTTTGCAGGAGAGATCTGAAATTTGTCAGCTTTGTGTCAGGACTGTGATTTTTTTTTTTTTCTTTGTAAATCTCCTTGAATTTGGCTTAGTTGTAGCCTTTGAAGGGAAAAAATAGCAACTTATTAGGGACGTGCTAGGGCTGGATAGTCAAAATCTGCTGAGGATTCTTCCTGCATGAGGGAGCTCAGCCCAGCATCCTGGAAGCTCCCAGCGCTGACCCCAGTGCACCCAGTCAGTGCTACCAAGTTCCTGCTGCTCCTGCTGCCTCCCTGCAGCTCTGCAGGGACTGGGCTACTTGTGTCCCTTCTCTGCAACCCAAGAGCCATCCCCAGCCCTAGGAGCAGGATGCAGCTGGACTCTCCCTGTAATACTGCTCAGGGCAGAGGGGTTGGGCAATGGAAAGGCAAGCAGGGAATGGCACTCTTGGCACCTTTCCTGCATAGCTAGGAGGCAGCCAGGGATCCTGGGGATGCTGGGCTAATGGAAGGTCTGGTGTAAAAGGGACCAGAGAAGGCACCTTTTGTGCATGGGACTGGGATGGGGAGTACATGGTGCAAGTGAAGAGCCAGAGGCTCGGAGGACTCAGGACTGCAGCAGGGAGATGTATGTCAAGGTGTGAACCATAGGGAGAGCCTGGATGTGCCAGAGCCTGATGTGAAACCTGAGCTGCCCCATCCACGGTCCCTTCTTGGGAAGAAGAGTGCTGCCTTGCAGAGCTGGCTTCAGTCCCGCTCTCCCTGAAGGGTCTTTTGTGCTGGATTGCACTGAGGCTTTCCGCAGTGAGCAATCAGGAGCCGTAGGGTGTGCCCCCCTGTCCGCACATGCCATGAGATTCCGGCACTGGAGTAGAAGAGTGCTCAGCCTCAAGCATGTCCAGTGCTGCCTGATGCTGAACACTTGCACAGCACAAGCCCCAGCTATGTCTCTTGGCCACCCCTCGGTCTCAGCTCATGACCTTGAAGCACTGGGTGCATGCAGGCATGGGTGCAGGGAAGTCCACAGTGGTGGGGACAGTCAGGCTGGGCGACCAAGCCAGAACCCTGACAAACTGGTGCCTGATGTGATCAAGCTGGTTGCTTGCACACCTGTCTCGTCCCTCGATGTCCATTTTGTCAACTGTCTAAAGCAGCACCACACCTCTGACAGAAGTACCAGAGCTTAGAGATATTTGTGAAGCATCCAGCTACTACAGGGAGGTGTGCCACTCAAATTTTCCCAGTGTTGGGAAAATCAGTAATTTTTATTCAGAGGAGGACTTGGGCAGCAAATACAGCCTAGGATTGGACTGAACACTAAGAAAAAACCAAAATTCTATATATTATGTTCTCCAGTAAAGACAGTCCATCCTGTACCGTGGGATAAAGCTGAGACCTCTGGCAAAATATTGTGTGATCATCTAATTAACAAGTGTATCATAACACATAGCACAAGGAAGTCCTAATTCCGGCATCTCTTGGTTCATGAGTTTTTCAGTCTTAACAGTGTTCTCATAGACTATTTTTGTATGCAATACATATGCAGCATTTGCAGGCAGATGGTGAAATGTCAGGGTTTCCGTTTTGCCACTTGATGTGATTTCCACATGGAAAGGTAGGGAGCTGCTGTCTGCTTGTTTCCACTCCTGATGCAGTGGCAGGGGGAGGTGGTGTCCTTCACTTCTTTTATAGCTACAAGCTATGGAGCATCCCGTATGAATCTCCTTCCACAAAGCCAGCCAGTGAAGTTTCATCATCTTCATCAGCTCCTGGGGAGCCCCATGCACACACCAGGACTCAGCTGTGCACGACAGCGTAGAAACAAAGACCAAAAGAGCAGGAACTGGCAACATGAGAAGACCAGAGCTGCTTATAGACAGCTACGGAGAGATGAAGAAGTGCTAAGAAGCTGTGAGACGGTGTTGGCCAGCATGGCAGGCGGTGCTCACTGCAAACCAGCAGCCTCACCTTTGTCAAGGATGTCTTAAGTAGGAGTTTTAAGCAGGGATTTGCAAGAGAACTGAAAGAGAAAAGGAAAAGGAGTGGTGGATGCTTACAGGATTCTGCCCCAAGTGTTATAGAAGAAAACAAGAAAGTGCTTGTCTGGACACTGGCAAACAATGCCGTAAACTTTGATGCTGGATGAGAGTGGATGGGTGGAAGGGAGACTGACAATCAAAGGAGCAGAGATGCTTATTGAAGATGTCCTTGTGGAAGCTGGCACAAAAGAAGTAAATCCAGGAAGGTGTTGCTGTTACAACTTTGATGTGATGGTTACAAGTGGGAGCAGCATCATGAATGAAGCAGTCAAGTCTGTGCGGAAGTTTTCTTGCACAGCCCTGGAAGAGCTGCTGCACCCTAATCTGCGGCCTTGGCTGTTCCAGGCAGCTCCTTCCCCTGTACACCGTTGAGGTCACCCCATGGGTGCTAACCCAAAATCTTTATCGCTTGATGAATTGCTTGACCTACCTGAGACTCAGACCCTGCTCCTATCCCACCGTTATTCCCAGCTAGCTACTGGCTATATCCCATCATGCTCTTTCTACAGTTTGGTCTGAATTAAACCAATATGTGTGACAAGACTAATTCAACAATCACAACTCTGTGCCTTAGGATGTAGCCTTTGCTGGAAACTAAAGTACATGCAATTAATTCTGCAGTTCCTCAATGAACAAAATGGGGCCTTTGTATAATTCCTATTTCTCATTTGTTTATAAATAATCATGAACTAATGGGGTTTTTTTTCCAAATGATCTGCTTTGACCTACTCTGCAGACCCCCGTGTTTCCATTTGGGAAACCGCTACCCGGACATAAATTCAGGTTTCCCACCGTGAGGCAAGTGTCATGGGTTCCCCTAAGTCCTTTTCTATCAATTCATTTATAACACCCTTGTGAATGCCATAGTCCAAATCTACGTATGAGATTTATGACATACTCGGGTTCCTAATAACCTCAAACTCACTGAGCTTTTTTTAACTGCTTATGGCCTTTCAGCATGTTTTCACTTTTACTTAGATGTCTTGTCCCTCAGCAGTGAATTTCTCTTGTTTTCTTTTCTGCTACTGTTGGCTGGTCCCTCAGCAGTGAATTTCTCTTGTTTTCTCTTTTTTTCCGCTACTGTCAGCTAGATGTTTGTGCCCTTGGCATCTTCTACCTGCAGGGCAGAAAGCACCTCCTTGTATCAAATCTCTGACAGCAGACGGCATCAAGCTTTGGCTGTGCTGAGCTCACTGCACAAGGTGACTCCAGCTCTGTAGCCAAAGAGCACAATAAACTCCCACCCAAGTTGCCATCCCTGAGCCCCAACCAAATCAAGCAACATTTTAATGTGAACTCGTGTTGCAATGTGCAGCCCTCTGGTATCAAGGCTGTGATTGTGTGTCAAAGACTGGCCAACACATGTGATGGGTCATGCATGACCAGCCATACCCACCTTTGTCCCCTCCTTCTGAGGCATACAGTCCTGCTGCTGCATGTTGGGCCACTAGCTGCCAGGCAGGCTATCGCCTGTGGGGCTAAACCCTGCGCTTGCCTCCATCCCCAGCCATCTCATCAGACTAAATGCCAGCAGGGCTTGCAGAATGGCTTTCTTGCACAGCACGTCCACTGCTGGGGCCGCCGAGATTTGTACCTCTGCTGCACTTTGGCACTAGGCAGAAATGGTATTGTCAATAACCTATCTTGGAGAAACAGAATCAAACAAAATTGCTTTCTCCTTCTCTGCCACCTTTGTTCATAACAGTTTGCTTTTGGCCTCTTGCACATACGTAATCTAACATTGCTGCTTTCCACATGCTACAGTTTGCAGTGTTTAAATCAAAAGGAATCTCCCTTAAATATTTATTTAAACAACAACATCCCTTGAGCTCTTTATAAATTTCTGTACAAGATTGCCTTTCATAAAAGGCCCCAATCTTTCTTTTTTTTTTTTTTTTTTTTCTAATTTATTTGAACTGCTTTTCAGCCTCACTGCTGCGCTGTGGGCAGCTATGGGTTGCAGCTCCCATAGCTCAGAAAGCCTGTGCCTGCTCCGCAAGGCTTACAGACACAACCCTTAAATTGTGCCAGCAGCACAGGGCAGAGTCACAGGGCAGAGCAGTCATATTGTTTCTGTCCCAGGAACTCAACAACCCTGTAACTTCCAGGAAAAGGATCCTTTCAGATGCAGGAAAGCTGCTCTGAGAGCCGTCTCTTCCTGCTGGTACCCACACACAACAGCTGAGGCTGGATACACAGGGATGCCAACCCTCTGTGGCTCTCACCAGCCGTGGGGTGAAGCTGAGGCTGCTGATACCTTTCAACGGTATTTAATTTACAACTTCAGAACCTGCAGTTCTGGACATTTTCTGAGCAAGTCACATAAAATATTCAGCTGCAGTCCGTGAAACTAAGAAGGACTCACCATCCAAAATAAAAATAATTTTATATTGTACGTAAAAGAGAGGATTCAAACTCTTCACTTAGCAGGCCATTTGTTTGTATTTAATTTTAGATAAAGGTGGACTTTCACCAAAGTATTGATTGTTGCCATGTTATCTGTTAAAATGCTTGCCTGAAATTGTCAGGGTTTAAGAATAACTGGTGGAGAGCTACAGTCCTTCTTCTGCATTTCTAATTCCACATTCTTCCAGCATCTTGATGAATCAGATATTGGCAAAATCTCTATAGTCAACATGGGTTTGGGTAGGAGTTGGATTACTCACCAGCTAAAGTAAGTGCAAAGGAGATAATTCATTATGCTGTTCCTTAGCTGTAATTGAGCCTCATCTCCCATTCTGGGCTCTGTGTGGGTTTAATCACGGGAGCTAAACAAGGGAGAAGTACCAGAGCTTCTCTGAATCATTTTTATTCTTTTCCCAGTTCTTTATCATTAATTATATTATAACATATTTGCATGGAGACCAGAAGTGGTGCCATCAGCCTGCTGTCCCTCAGGTCTCCCTGAAAACTTCACGTGCTTTTTGAAGTGCAGCGTGTCCCTGGAGGGTCCCTTGGGAGGAAGGGGAAGGCTGCTTTTTGCTCAAGATCCTTCTTGTTCTGAGTGTAAATTTCAACAGACTAAATGAAAAGATAAATCCTTTTGAGAGCAAATGCTATGGGTGAAGCTGGGGGATCAATTACCCTCTTCTGATGGCTGAGGATGATTGCAGAAACAGCTTTGAACATCAGGAGGGCATTGAGTATTACTTTCTTCCCATGGTGAATGCAATATGTGGAAAGTCTGCCTCAGACATCCTTTTCCTTTTTTCAGTCTGAACTGGAAAGACCTTCTTGTACTTTTCTCTCCATCAGACAAGGCCATCGTCAGCAACATGGATGTAGTATCACAGTTCAGTAGTTTCAAATCAATACTTCATTACTTTCCTCTGTTCAGAGGAAGCACATTTTTCTCTTTATGGGTATGTGGAGCTCACATCCAACCAGCCATCTTATGTCAGTGTCAAGGTCAATTCCTTCCTTTTAATTTCCTCCTGTTCTTTATTCACAGCATCTGGCATAGACCTTTGATGGTGAATGTGTCTGAAAGAGTATTTCCAGAATAAAGTTCTTAATTTTTTTTTTTAATTTCTTGCCTGTTCTGTCAATCTGAACAGCTGCTTTGTAGCCTGAAAGGGCTCTCTCTTCCTCCCCTTCCAAGCTCTTGCCTTTCAGTTGTAGCTCTTGCATCGCTCCTGCATTGCACATGGCTGCACTGGCCTCAGTGTTTCCATTTCATGGAACTTCTGAGAATCATACCCTTGTCTTTGTACACAATCAGGTCAGAAAGTCAAATTGCAGAAGATTTGAGGGAGCTTCATGGTGCTGAAAATGTTGTTGCAGACATGTTCAGATCACTTAATTCCAGAAACAAAACCTTTTGATGGTTCAGAACTGAAACAACTTGTTTCCAGTTTGAATGGAACAAAAACTTCTGACTTTCTCTCAGTCTGACATTAGTCCATGCTTTTTCTGCTCTGGTGTCTCATGGGGGCTTGTGCTTATCTTCAGTAGCTATGGTTCACCAGCTGGGCTGCATGCAGCAATCACACTCCTGTGTCGCTCCACTGCAGGTGGGAACACCTCTTCCAGCAAGGAATACTCTCTTCTTGTGATCCTGCACACCTGTAATGGGAGGCATTCACCCAGAAAAAAGGGCTTTGATGATGTGACCCAAAGCACTGCAGTAGAAGTCCCATCTCCTCCTGGAAGCTTCTGAAGACCTGAGGTAAGGCTCTGAAAAATGCAAGACCGAGGAAATTGACTGATATACCACGACCTGGAACTGTGCCAGAAGAAGCAATCACTGTACTCTGCAGGGACAGGAGCTGCCCCTGGACATGGTGAGACTCACTTGCCAATTTCCACCCACCTAGATTTGGAGAAGGGACTTGAAGTGCAATGCCTCCCTCACATTCGCACTGGCTGTCCTACCCACAAAACCGGCTGTTTCCTTCTGCCCAGCAGTGCTGGAGGGCTGTGGACAGACAGGAGCAAAGCCGGGCACTGTGGCCACTGTACCGGACACCTCTGCAGAGGTCCCTCGTGTTTGTATGGCCAAGGTCTGCTCATAGAAACACTGTTTTGATTTGCCATGTTTGTGTGGCTCTATGAGCGTTGAAACAGAGTGAGGCCAAATGATTAACTGTTGTTATTTATTAGGTACAATACTGCCCGGTCCTGGGGCTCAACTCTCCAAACCGAAGCCCAGTATATACAATCACTCTTGCCTCTCTCCAAACAGCACCCAGCATCAATCATGGCACTGTAAATTGTTTACACAAAACTGCAGACATGGTAACTTATTAAATAACTCTCTTGTCAGTCAGATAAGTAAATATTTCGAAAGACTGGGAACACTATGGCAAGCTCCAACTGCCCAGACCAGCTCCAAATGGATCCAAGTTAGCAGGATTTTGCCTTGCCTTTGATGTCTCTACTCCAAATCGGGTTGAGAAGGGATCTGAAAACGAATGTCCCTCGGGGAGGCTAATTCAGTTTTTAAGATGCTCAGCTTTCTATAGAGCTAACAGGAGGAAGAAAACTAGGGAAATCATTTGCAAAGAAACTATCTTCCTGAAGCTGTAAATCTGTACTTTCGGGAGTCAGAGTCTCCCTTTCCTTGTCCACATCCTCCTTGCTTAACCCAGACAAATTAGATGGATGCCAGCAAACCTCTGCTGCAGAAGGGACAGACCGTTCACTCCTTGGGCCACAGCTAGAGACCGCAGTGGTGGATCCCTCTCATTGTTGGTGAAGGCAGATGATGGTGGTGCCTTTACACAGCTGCCTCCCAGTTCAGGCAGCAGTCCCAGGGGATTTGCCCCTGAGGAAGGGAAAGGCATTGGCAACGATTCCCACACCTCCATTGCCTGCCCGTGGTAAGTCACTGTGGTTTTGAAAACACACCATTTCATGGCTAAATGCTTCTGAAACATTCAGCCATCTGGTTTAGGATGTTTTTTATGAGATATTTCTTTCCAATAATTTCCAACAATTATTTGGGATCTTTTTCCTTTCAAGTTCACTGAGTTGTACCAGTTCGCCTCCTTTTCAAAAGGGATGCTTGAATGCAGAGTTAAAAGGGCCTGAGCCTTTGCAACAGGAATTTGTTTTGGAAGCAAGCGAGTCGGAAGGAGAGGAAATGGGCAGCCCACCAAGGGCTTCGGCAGGATTATCCCACCCTTTCAGCCAGCCATAGCCAGGGTAACCTGTGGGCTGGGGCAGAGCCTGCTTCCAGGGGAGGCAGGGACAGACAGACAGACCACTCTTACCAGCAGTTTTATACAGCACAGGGTTTGCTCCTGTTGTTTGAAACCTCATCTGAAAAGTCCCCTTGGGCACAGACCTCACTAATATGGTAGCCAGCATGAGTGGAAACATCCTCATGGGTGCTGCTGGCTGCACACCGCTGCCGTTGGGTCACTGGGGTGCCGAGGAGAGCAGTCCTCCACACAGAGCCCCATCGAAGGCCACGCACAAAGTTCAGCTGAAACTGCACAAAGTTATCAGCTGAAAACTCATAGACTTGAGGCTAACCTGATGCTGAGTTGTTGGCTGAACTACGTGTTTGGCATTTACTTGTTTGGTGCCTGATTGGGACCTCCTTTTGTGCAATTCCTTTTATAAGATTGTAATGCTTTATTTTTTTTAGTTGCTTCTGTACCTCCTGTTGCTGGTGCATCTGGGTAGTTTTCTTAAAATGTAAGTTTCTGTGCACTGTGTGTATTACTTATTTAATATCAGAGGCATGTGTGAGGCTGTCCGTGTTTGCAAGAAGGCAGGGTTTTCATCCCAGGACAAAATTAAATGCTGCCAAGACAACACAGTACAGACATAAATAAAACATAGGTTGTAGAGACAAACTGTCAGTGGTTCTCATCTCCTTAACTATCTGTTCATGTTTGTGCACATCCATACTTACTGGCACTCCTGCCTCAATGTATTCAGTATAAACTGGTGATTGACTGACAAAACAAGTTAACAAAAAGAGTAATTTCTTACTGGGGTAGCACAAGTGGGTAGCGCAGAGGGGAGATGGGAGAAGGATGCAGAGGCAACGCTGACCCGGTGACACACAAGCCGGTGTGCAATGCAGTCAATACAGCCAATGTGTTCACATCCCACAGGTGTGGAGAAGTTTCACACACTGGAGTAAATGTTTTCTAGTTCCTAGACACATATAATAGAAAAGGACAGTGCACAGAGGGAGACACATTCAGGGAACCTGTCAGAAAGAAAGGCATTATTTTTTCAAAATAGAGCTGGAAACACTCCAGCTCTGGATCCAGATCCAGTTCTAGCCTCCAGCCCACTCTAACCCACCCTAATTTGGACACCACCTAAGCTGTGCTACTTGAGGCTTTTTTGTAAGATAAAGGTACCATGCAGCTGTCTCTGTGTTAGCGTTCTTATTGACCAGCACAGTAAATTTGCAATGGGGGTAGATGCATTTAACTAAGTGCATTTCTTTACTTATCTTCATTGCAACATGTCACTTGTTTTTCATCCATTAGCGATTTTTTTTCCAACTTAACATTGTCTCTGATTTCTGTGTCATGAGGGGGAGTATTGTCAGATCGCATTCTCATGATGGGAGAGGCAGAAAATCCTTTCTGCATATCATGTGCCCTTGGCTCCCAACACCACAAAGGATTTCTTCAAGCCCTGCTCATTATCTCGTTTTATACTTTAAAAGAAAAGCTAAAATGCTGGTGACAAATGGCCTCGTTTATCACATTTAATTGACTCACTGTTCTTTTAAGCCTCTGAAATGCACACTTTGGGCCAAAACGCTGGAAAAAGAACATGCCATTTACCCTGGTCTGCTGCCAGGTCACATTAAAAAATGTTCAGGAGGTGTTTGCTAGACGGGTACACGGAGCATGCTTTCTCCAGCAGTGTGTCTCCAGCTGTATAATGTGTTGCTCTTTGAAAAGGAGAGTGACCTATTGCATCAGAGGTACTTTTTACCCTTTTCTGATTGCACTAACAACTTTACTAGAAACTTGTGCATGTGCAGCACAAGGCCTCTGCCCTCTGCAGAGGGTAGGACTTGGCAAAAGGTGCAAGGGTCCATGGAGCAGCAACAGCCATTCTGGAAGTGGCCATCTGTACACACACCTTCTACCACCGTGAGGTTGCTTGTATATTACGGTAGCAGAACTGGGTTGCATGCACTGAAAAGGAGGCATGTTGCTCCTAACCTGTGCTTTCCAGCCCCTCACATGTTTGCCCTGCTTCAGCAGAGCCCCTGCCCCATTTGAAGCCCTGTCTGTGCCAGCCCATGCCTGGCCCTGTAGGACCCTGACATGGGGGTCTACAAAGTGTTCCCAGAGCAGGGCCCATGCTCCGAGTGGCTCCTCCACCGTCTCCCCGCCAGGTGCAAACTGCAGCTCCCACGATACCCACTGCAGCTGCTACCAGCTGTGCCACCCCAGGCTTCGCCTGCCACGTGAGTGGGATGCACTCCCACTCCAGCACCTTTTCCTCCTGGTTTCTACCAACATTGACAGTGTCATCCCTTTCATGAGCAAGCAGCAGAAACAGCGTTGGAATGAAACTGTTATGGGAAGTGTGAAGCCATTACAAAGTTGTGTGTGGAAGGTGCCGATACTTCCCTGCAGACTAGGGGGGTGCCTTGAATGGGAGCCTGGGAGGTCTCCCATCGTCCCAGAGCTAACCAACATTTTCATTGACAGATTGGGCAGCAGAAAAACAGAGCCATGTGCTTGTTGCAGCTGTGGCAGGTGTTACGCTGGCTGTAGGTTGCAGGAATGAGAAAACAGAGATACAGACTGGAAAGCCCTAGGTGTGAGACTTCACCTAAGGATTTTTTATGGATGGGGTTGCTATTCCTTAAGAAAAACATATACAGGTATATGCGGGAAGATAGGCTAAAGAAACTGGGTTTGATTAAAAAACCAGATGTCTGAAGGGAGAAATAATGACTTTCAGGCACATAAGGGGCTGAGCAAAAAGAAAGCAAATAAACTGCTCTGTGTCTGGATAGCAGCCACGTGCTAAAATATCAGTGAGGGTGGATATTGGGTCTGGCTGAGAAGGAGTTAAGAAAGATTTAAGACAGATTTAAGAAATGTTCCTAATAGTAAGAGTAGTAGACCGCTGAAATACTTTGTCTCAAGAGACTGTGGAGGTTCTGTTATTAGAGGATTTTAAGAACAGGTTATCCAGACATCTGTAAGAACTGACCTAGCATTGGGTGGAGGGATGGACTGGGGCCAGGCTGAGTCCCCGGGCACTCTTCTGCATGACATTTTCATCACATTAATCTGAACACATGAGACTCCTCTTACAAAGTATTAAGAACATCACCCGGGTTTCCAAATAGTCCCAAGAAAAGGTTTTAGGCTCAGCTGAGCCCTTCTCCAGTTTGAAGATGGAAGCTTTTTGACTCCTTTCCCCATCCCACCCTCGGGCAAACCTTCTGCAAAGGGGCCACTGAACCCCAAAGTCACACAAGTCTTCTCCCACCCTCCTGTCCTCTGCTGGCGTGGGAGCCCTGAGCTGGAAAGGGCAGCAGCAAGACCCTTGCCCCAAGAGGCATTGAGGTCCAGTGCCTTGGGGAAACCAGTCCCGCTTTCCTGCTCCTCCCCACAGCGCACCCTGGAGCACACACAGGACACCCCAAAGCCCAGCGCCACCTCCCAGCTGCTCACTCCCAGGGAGACCTGGTCCCTTCGCAGCCCCAGCCACCCCATGCTGACCGCTGGGGCACTCGGCATCGCATCCCAAGTAAAAGATTGACACAAATCCCTCTGTCCGATTAGCAGCCTGTCTAATCCCCATGATGTCAGCAGGGTTTTGCGTGGCAGGATTTGGCCCACTGCCCTCCTACGGGTACTGCCAAAGAGCTCTGCATTTTATTCCCCTGACTTCTGGCCAGTGGTGGGCAGGAGAAGACTGCACTGGGGTTTTAGCCACCCAGCAAAACTTGCTGCCAAGTTTTGTTTATCATGGTGGGAAAATGAGACAGAAAGGTGTTTACTGAGGAATGCACAAAAAGCCCACCGAGCAGTTCCTCTTTAACTGCACAGCATATATGTGTGTATATATATATATGGATTTGATTATATCTATGTGTATAAATATATATATTGCAATTATACTGTTTTCATGCTTCCTACAAGCACAGTTTCTGGGGCTACGACAAGGTAAATGTGTGGCAGTTGGAGGAATGGGAGAGACAGAAGGAGAGAAAACTGCCACTGGACACAGCAGCTCTCCTCTAACCCCCATTTTTTACACTGATGGAATGCACCCAGCGACTGTTTCTACTATTTAAGGCAAAAGGTTCCTATACAAAATCCTGTGGTTTTGAAGTGATCCTTTTATAGGCATAAAGAGATTTTTCCACATCCCTCTATTTGATTTCTTTTTTTTATTCAGACCTGGCTACTCAAAGAGATATTTACAGAATATCATGCACTGGAATCAGACACTTCATTCCTGTTCTTGGTACTGGAGATCAAATATCCCACCAGTTTACCACATAAAGCCATAGGGATGCAAACTGAAGTCAATTTCGCTGTAGGGCAGTGCAAGAGAGAGCTGAATTCGGTCCCATACCCGTCCCTAGGGGTTTTGAGCTGGCAATGCCCCATCACAGAATTGAACGTGCTGTATGTTTGGCACCAGGTTCGCCATAGTCACAGCACTCCCTAATGAGTTGTTTGCTCTCGTGCTTCTCAACAATGGTGAATGTTAATGGCATTTGTAGTGTCCTCAATTTGGAATAAGATTAACTATATGTTAACCTTGAGTTAATAACACAGGCTTTTAGGGTGTGTATCCTAAACAGCAGTTGGATGCAAATGCATAACCTGAACCTGGAGCAGGGACCTGACCACTCACCTCTCCTGTCCCTGTCGTGGCAGATGTGGCATTCATGTCTGTTTGGGCCCAGAAAAAAGTGAGCACATCTTGCACCCTGGACAGTGGTTGCCAGCAGCGATGTGGGATGGGGAGGTGATGTGGGGTGCCCAGGCTGTGATTGCAGGTGCTCGTGTGGAAAGACTCGGCCAGGCAGCGGGTGTCACATGCAGGGCCTCAGGTGGGAGACATCCAGGCCAAAGGCAGATGCTGAGCTGCTCAGCCTGGCCAAAATGCTGGAATGTGAAGAAGCAAAATGAATCTTATGGATTTACAAGGAAGACCATACATACCTGAGAGCTCCCTGAGTCCCTCTTCAGACAGCAACATCCTTGGGGGCATCCAGGCACAAGTGCTAAGCTGGGGACCCGAAAGCATCATCACACAGCTCGGTGCTTTGTGAGGACCAACAAAATCTTTAATTTATTACTCCAGACTACACAGTCATCTACTATGCTGGAGGTAGCTTTTCTGCACAAAACTACAAAACAAGGGATTTACAGAGTCCCAGTAGCCACTCAGTGCCAGATGTCTATTATCTCATCACATACACATGCTGCGCAAAGATGCCGGCACTAATACTTTCCTTCACTACTGTGGAGACATGCCTGGCACCACCAGCTTGTGCCGACGTAAATAACAACCTGTCCAAGCATCTCCCCTACAAGTATTGGGGGAAGGGGGAAGGACATATGTTCGAGATGGAAATACAACCGGAGGTTGTGCCCTCGGTGGCTTCAAGTTATGTAATTTTATCTCAATGCGACCCGAGTGGGAGTGATTCCTCCACAAACTGCATCGTATTTGGCTGCTTGCACACTTACTTTTTTACAAAAGTAGGGGAACTGGTAATACGGATGATGACAATACTACTGCAAAGCAGCTGAGACTCCCAGTATATGGTAATAAAACAAATAACCTGCTATGTGGTTCCCCCTTGGCAGATGAGGCATGTTCACTTATCTCTGCTTTAAAGTGATGTAAATCTCTGACTTCAGAAGGATAAATCCTGATTTACTCCCACACTGAATTAGTGGAAAATGTGGAAGTTGGATTTTTGATCAGTGGTACAGGTCTCAACTCTCCAGGCTTTGAGGACTCTCAACTTGAAATTATCTTCTAACTGCATATGGGGCTACCATGGAAAATTATGGGATCCAGATATGCTTCCAGCTCATCTAGAAGGAACGATTAAGGCTAGGCTGAAGATATATTGACAGAATGGGGATGGAAAACTAAGTGATGCCTGCCCACAGAGGGACAAACTCATAGTGCTCTCCCAAATTGTGGGTGGTCTATTGTGCATCTCTCTGGTCAATGAGAACATTACATGCATACATGCAAACCTAATTTGAAAAACCATTACTTAAACTGAACAATGAATGTATTGTAACCTCATCATTTGCACACACTGAGCCTTGGCCCTCCATTCTTCTCCAGTACGTAGTAGCCTCTTCAAAATCTTGCAATTTGATTTAAAAAAAAAAATGCTGTGGGCGTAAAGTTAGCATAGAAGTACACAGACCACTGATGACTCTGTTTTCATCTGCACAGAGCATAAGGCAACCAGATGATTTATTTTTATTGGCACTGCAGGCAGATAAGCTTCCACTGTTATGAAGGAGAGAAGTGCGGGTTGGCCCAGGCTGTGAGTCAGAGTGCTCCCAGCAGAAAGACTACAAAACCCAATTCAGTAATTACATCCTCCTCAAGGACATATTACAGAGGAAGGCCAGGATCTGTGCTTCTCCTATTGAGCTTGGAAAGAACCAGGAGCACTCCTAGTCAACAAAGTCACTGTTTACCCTTGGACTGTTGTTGAGTTTTATAAACGTTGTGGCATGTCATGGGACATCACAGCTATGCTGCAACTGAATCAAAAATGTCCAACTTCAAATAAGAACTAGACACTGAGGCTAAAAAATAAAAATCCACTATAAAGGTGTTGAGCCCTGGTGCCGCAAGCCCCCTTTCCCCCTTCAGGATGAGGGCAAGGGCAAGGTGGAGCATCTCTGCTTGGGGACCTGCATCCCAGGGAGCCTCACCAGCTCCCAGGCAGGCTCACCGGCTTTTCCCCTTCTCACAGGCAGGCTCAGCTCCAGGTGGCCCACCCAGTGCTTGTCAAACCCATTTGCAACCTCCCTTCGCCCCACCAGCCTGTCCCACCGACCCCCTCAACAGCCTTGTTGCTGCATGTCACCTCCCACGGGCAGCGAGGGCAGCCTGCAATTATTCTAGTTTTTCCCCTGTGACCACTTCATCAGGGCTTTCCAGTGGACATAGCTCACTGGAACAAATCTTTTCCTTTTGATTGTTGCTCTCGTGGCTTCTATAAAACAACACTTTGTGGTCACCTGAAGTTTGAAATTAAGGGAACAAACTTTTGATGAGTGTTCCCACTCTTGCTGGGTTGTGGCTAATTTATCCCAATCTTATGCTTTCCTTGAAGGAGACCTTGATTATCATGCAAATTATGTTTTACCCTGTTCCCCTGAGATCTCAAGTGGGAAATGTCTTTTTTTTTTTTTTTTAATTAAAGATCGCTAGAGGATTCTAGCAAGTAAAAAGACCATGAATACAAATGGATGATCAGGGATGGATATCAAACAATATTAACAGCACTGCAGAATTGCTCCATAGCTTTAAATTTCAGTGTTGTGGGCCTGTGTGCCTCCACAGTTGTACTCACATACTTCTTGGACAGGAGCGTCATACTCTGCATCCCCTTCTGCTAAGGACAAAACAAGGCAGTTCTCCTGCAGCTTCAAGGCCAATAATGAAGACATTCCAAAGACAAGCAAATCACAGCTCCATATACATACAGACATGCCTTGGGCATGTCTTAAAGCATCCACAGTAGGGCGCAGAGCTACCCACACTTTTGTGACTTAAAAACGTTCCTCCCAAAAGAAGGGAATTAAGTATTGGTTTTCAAGTCCATTGTTGCAGGAAAATGTTGCTTTTGAGCAAGTTTTTTCCAGCAGATTTAAAATATGACACCTGTAGTTTGCGTTTCTAATTTTTGAAAAACAAAGCACCTTGAGAAATGTTAATTTCATTTTTCCATCTCCAGTACCAGAGGGAGAGGGTACTCTCCAATACCAGAAGGTTCTTTCTATTTGTTCCCCCCCCGCCCCACACACACACTTTTTAATCCCTCTCTCTCTTACCCTTGTGCCCACCTCCCTGGAGCATCCCACACAGCCACTTTCCCTGGGCACGTGCTGCCTGGTACGGAGTCTGAGCACCCCCACACTGAGCCCCGGATTTTCCTTACAATGTGGCAGATCCTCGCACGTCCTGTGGGTTCTTTCTGTGACTGCTGGCACAGGTAGGGCTGCGTGCATGTTGTAAGGAAGCCGTGTGGTGAGATACCCTGCTTTGGGAGAGGGGACAGGGGCAAAGCTGAAAAAAATGCAGAAAACACACTGAAAATGTGACTGCTGCTTGTTATGGCCATAATCCTCCTTGTAATCCTGCACGGCCACTGCTGATGGGGCCACCGCTCTGCCATCGGGGCGCTGTGTCCTTCAGAGGACCCGTGGAGACGATGGTGGGTGCTGCAAGGGGCTTCTCCCAGGAGGCACCAGTTATGGCAGTGCTCTTTCCCACTGATGTTTTGGGGACCTGGTGTGCCCAAACTTATACCCCTTCTGCTGCCAAGGCATGAGTGCCCCTGAACTATGGATCCCCACTGCTGCACCCTCTGCCCATCTTCTTTTGGGCTTCACACCATGAAATGGGTGTAGTGGGAAGGGATCTACAGAGGTCATCTTAGGATTCAGGTAACCAGCCCTTACCCTATTTGCCCATCTCCTTCTAGTTAAAGAGGAGATTATTCCCTTCAGCTGCTAGAAGCTGAAAAAAATATGACTCAGATCTGATTTTGTACCACTGCAGATAGATTTTCTGTACTATGCAGGAGAAACAATGAAAGGTGAAATCCCTGTAGGGAAGGATTTGTGAAATTCTGCGGGAAATCGGTATTACAGATAATTGTTTCCTGC
>NW_010125609.1:0-12427 GCF_000699245.1 Pterocles gutturalis | reverse complement strand
AGGCGATCTAACAGAACTTTGCAGAAAAAGCTGCTCTTTTTGGCAATATCCACTGCAGTGTACCTAGGCACAAAAGTCTGTCTCTAGCATAAATATTCTTCGCTGTACGTCTTCCTGCTGCACCTGAAATTTAATATTGGTTAATTTTACCGGGATTTCCTTTAAAAGAGACACCATAGTGTAAATTATAAGCCTGTTAAATTGCAAATGAGGTGAAATGGTGGGTTCTTTGGCCTCTGGAGAATGGAGACTTTAATTCTTAATGACAGCTATTGAGACTTACCTTTTGAAAATGCGTAGGGAAAATTTATTTACTATCAGAACAAAATCTCCTCTCCTAAGCAGGCACATACTGCCAGAAGGTGCCAACTTTGTCTCATAACATTTAGTTTAGGATAAAAAAGACACGTGTGAGCAGCTTCTTTTTTGCATATGGTTCCCAGCATTTTGAGAATATGTCCTTTATTTCTCCCTGTAAAAATAAGCCAGTGTTAATAAAATAACAAATATGACAACTGATGTAATACTAGCTTTTACCATTGTCTATGAGCATGGATATGCTTGTACATATCCAGAAAAAAACATTTTTTTCTCTAAGCCAAGACACCTTTGGTAAGTTATTCTGAGCTGCGATAGTGTTAACAGTGGATGGGAGAGTGGGTCCTCAGACAAACTCTCCTCTTCACTCTTCCACGAACTTTACCAAAGTAGACTGATGGTGCTTGCTGGATCAGATACTGCTGTCCATTGAATGAAGCCTTCTTGCTCACTGCCTCTGACAGCTCTAAGCTTGAAGCAACAGAGACTTTGACCTAGACAAAAGAAAACTTCTGCTTATAATTATCACAATCGGAACAAAACCAAGAGCACTGTGACTGTTTTATTAATAGTGTGCTTTGCTGCTCCCAACCTTTGCAAAATCTGTGTATCTGGCTCTCCAAGAATATTACTACTTGGACCTATTTCATATGGATTGTGAAGGATAAAGACACTCCTGAAAGCTCACTTGCCAGCTCTGCTGCTCTGCCAGCACCAGTAATTTGAGAAGGAATGATGGTCCCTTTGAAACAGGGATCACAGCATGGCTGGAGTATGAGGCCCGGCCAGGTACACATGCATGGACAGATCTACAGACAATTAATTTTCTGTCCCACAGTAGCCCTCATGTTCCCTCTTCTGCTGCTCTGCACGTCTCGTGCTGAGGACACATGTAGGCAGGGAAGACACCAAATCTGATCTTTGAAGTAATTTCAGAAACATGCCTCCACATTGAGCTCTCCTCCTGATTATAGGAAGGGGATCCAGCAGCAGAAGGCTGGAGAGGAAAGAGCTCAGATCTCATGTTTTCCTTACATGTCTCATTAAAATCTCTATGAAGAATTAGAGCATTTTTGTAGGACTGAAGGGTGTTGATAGCATCTGGTTTAACATGATAAACCTTGCTTGTCATCCCTAATTTACTGGCTATCAGTTCAGCTCATATGCTGGATTGGTACAGCGGCTCCCTGACTTCATCAGGAGTGAATGTGTTACATTGATTAAGTCTTTTACAGTCCAGCATGGATTTAGGTAAACTGCAGTAACTGAAGGCTTAATGAGAAAAACAGCCTGTGCATGTAGAGCCCTACCTTAGACACACATTTGAAAAGTGCAAGTGTCTGTTACACGGACCCCTAACTGCTTTATCAGACAAGAGGAGAAGCCTGGCAGAGCTTAATGATCTCATGGCAAGACACCTGAACGTGGTTGAAAGATGTCTATCAGATCACTGAAACAGATACTCAGGCTGTGGGAAGGGGTGCTGCCACCCCAACTAGGGTGTTCCCAGCACACACGCCTCAACTCATCATCTTCCCAGAGAGCTTCCTGGGAGGAAATTAGCTTTTTCAGGAGCAGGGTGAATAAGCTGTAGCAGAAGAGCAACTACACCCTCTCTCACTCCCTGTAAGTCACAGGAGTTTGATAACCAGATTTCTGTAGCTATTTTGAGCTCTATCTTGAGGGAGGAGGCACACAGACAGACATACTCTGCAATGTAGTTGAGTTGATTAATGGAGGAATTTTATACCATGTTAGGAATAACTTTAATCTGTTCTTGTACAGCTTTATTGGTGGTTAGTGGTATGAGTGGCTTTGAGTCTGGCATCCCATGACCCATCCAGCTTCCACACGTGCAGGAGCCACCGGACTGCCACCACCTGGCTCCACCATTCCCTGTCAGGCCATCAGTAGCAAGAGCAATGAAGGAGGGAACGTCTGTTTTCTGTGATGGGTATGTTCATCACTTCTATCCTGGACCCCCCTTAGGGAGTGGGAGAAGGGCAGTGCTACATGAGAGAAAACATACCCAAGCCAGGCTTGTGTCAGTCTCTTCCCTTGTCACCCTTGTGCCATGCTTGTCATAACTGTCCAGCTGCAAAAAGCCAGCCAGCACCACCATGGTGGCTATAACGATGGGGAAGAGCAGCACCAGCCATGGTTTGAGAAAGAGCAGCTCCAGCTGCTGAATTTGGAGCCCAGGGCACAGCTGCAGAGCATCTGAGCGACCCCGAACATGGTCACCTCTTCTGCAGGGCTGGACAGCACAGAGGCAGAAGGCAGGCTCCAGTGGCCAAGCATAGCTAAGGTGGCAGCACCTAGAGTCACCGGCTTTGCAGAAGTCTGGGTTTTTAAAGAGGTTCTGGGAAGGGGCGTACAAAAGGGGGAACCTAAGTCCTTAAGCAGCTGTGAATTGCTGTCTTGGATTTAGGCACCTAAGTGCTTTTTTGGACCTCATCCCAAACAGTTCATTGAGTGAGCCCAGTCAGAGGATAGGCAGCAACAGAAATGCTCCAAGCTAATCTTTAATGCATCCTAAGATGTGAATAAATCATCACTGCAGAAACAGCTGTAGTGGGGTTGTGGTGTCATTACCCCAAGATGTTTCCTTCATCACTGCTACAAGGAAACACCCCTCAGCAGAGCTTTGCTCACTGTCTTCACTGCAGGACCATCAGCCTAGTGCACACCGGAAAACCAGCCGGGCTAGTACCACTGACTTGGTGTTGAAATGGATTTGCACTCCTGCCATCCATGCCTCTGACCCTGCCAGGGAGGAAGGTGGCCCCTGACCAGCAGAGGACGAGAGCATCTTACAGTAGTATGGTTGTTTCTGTAGTGATTGTTTGCTTCTTTTGTTAAATATGGAATGTCTACTTGTAAGGACCTGGGCTATGCACTGAGCTTTGCAATTCACTCTTCAGCTTCCCTTCTGAGATGTGTCAAGTACCTACATGGTTTGTGGTGCTGTTCATGACTACTAAGTTTATGTTGAATAGAAGGAGAACAGAGGCTCCTCTAGAAATGATGGGAACTAAAAGGTAAGCCTTCGTGTGCCATTTTTCACTTTAGGCAAGTGTACTCTAACTTTGGAGGATACAGTGTCTCAGGTGCACGCTGCCTGCAGGGCACAACAAAAGGCAGAGCTGAAGAAAACTCATTTCTATTTTAACTTTCTCCTTGGAGTGTATGCAGCTTGGCTTCTCTGATGTTGTCTGCCTGACTATGAGTTGCATGTGCACGGGAGGGTTTAATCTCTTTTCAAACAGCTGTTCATTTGGAGGCTGGCTGGCTGCTTTTCTCCCAGAGCCTTCCCGAGGCCAGACAAGGCCCTCCAAAACAGTTTGAATGAAGGATGTCCTCCTAGGTTCAGGTCTTTGTGAGGTGAAGGGAGGTCTTTTGAGGTCCCCCAACATCAGGGCAGGGGGATGTGGGACACCCAGAGTAGGTACTTGCCCATGAGGATGATTGGATTTGGGCAGGTTGTCTATGTGATTAAAGAGTGTGAGTGATATAAATGTCCCACAGCACCCCAGTCTTTAAACTGCCTGCCTCCTAATGAGACCTCGCGTGACACTTCTGTATCATAGCACTGCAATATGCCCAAATATCAGGGGTGAAGCTTGAGCCAGTGAAAGAAAGGATATGATAAATTAAAGCTTCCATCGTGGCTGTTTCTGATCCAAGGCACGTAAAATATGGTGTATGTGGAGGTGTAATTTCCACTGATGAGTCTGAAAGCCCTCTAGTGAATCAGAGGGCTGCATAAATTGTACAGAAGGTGGCCTCAGACCAAAATAATCTAGTAAAATACACACAGACACCTTCTGATTAATCTGAATGAGGCTTCACCTAACAAAAATCTTCTGTTATTTTGGTGCTTGGTTCCATTTTCCCTCTGGTCCTGGACAGAGGGAAGGAAATGGAAGAATTCAGCTTGACAAGAAAAGCATTTTGGTAAGAGAGCTTGGATTTCTCTACCTTCCAAACACGATTTCTTTGTAACATCAGTATCAACTTCTATAAGATAATGAATAGATTTTAATGAGTTTCAAACCCAAATATAATCCCTACAGACCTGTCAAACGTTATGGTGCAAGCTGATGGTCTGGCGTTGGTGCTGCAATCCTTTACACAGTTGCTGTAACTTAAAGGTTATCAAGCAAAACCATGTTGCTGTAATGCTGCTCAGAGAAGTTCTTGGCAAAAGTACTTTTCCAAAAAATTGTCTTGTCTCCAGTCCCTCCAAAAGCAGTGAAGAGCAGGTAAGAAATGGAGATGAGAGCAGTATCTGCAAAAGTGCGTACTGGGCTGTAAAATAATGAGAGCAAATGAGAGTTAAATTCAAGACTAAAATATATGTGCTCAAGGCAGGTTTATTACTGTGGGGCTAAAGATATATCCCCACTCGCTCCTCTAAACCTGTCCACTGCAGGTGTGAGGGGGAAGAAAAGCAGCTTGTCGAGCATGACTCTGTGCAATGGGGATGCTCTGTGCAGCTACATTTTTCTTTTTTTGGATTCCCACTTGAAGCAGAGGTGGGTCTGTACCACCCCCACAGATAACAGCACACTCCCTGTGTGATTTCATAGCTTTAAGTCAGGCGTTTGGAAAATATTTTTCTATGAAGAATGGATTTCAGCCATAATCCTTTGACCCCCTGGCCCGTTCGAGACGGCCGTGTCATGTCATTGCTCTCTGATAATGATTCTCCACGCTGCCTCTGCCTGCTCCCGTGGCGGTGAGCTGCTCCGGGGCGGGTGCACATCCCTGGCCTCCCTCCAGAGCTCTGGGATCTGTGTAATCTCCAGTGTCAAGATGTGTTTGGATACGGAAAGCCATCACATTCTGGTATATATCAGCTAGATAACAGAAGTGTCCCCCCACCCGAGGAGACGGATGCCTGGTGCTGGGTTTTGGAGACGCCGAGGGCCTGTCCCTTTGCGGGCTTTCTGCCTGCTCTTTAACCCTGGAGGACAGTCACATCTTCAAGGAGCTGTTCTTTGGAAGATAAACATAGCTTTTCTGGTTCAAAAATTACAAGCCATTCTCACATTTTTTCTCTTCAGCAGAAAAGGACTGTAATTTCAGTTTTTCGGGTGAGGCTTTCTGTGGGAACGCATTGGGGTCTTGCAAACTCTTGTTGAACTTTTTGAGTACTGCCATTAGAGACAAGCCTTTCTTCATGATCTGCCCTTGATACCGTGCTCAGCTTCTTTTATGAAAAAAAAAACCAACAAACAACATACTATAGATATTTTCCCCCCCCCAGTCTCATAAAACCAGCTCCTGTAGACCTACAGGAGGGGTGTAGGATTTCAGAAAGGACGGTGCTGGCCTTTGACATATATGATTTAAAATTCAATGTTATCCCAGCTAAAAGCTGAAATCGGTGAGTTAAATTTAAATAGCTATTACTTAAATCCTTATGGAGCTAATATAAACTATGACACAGAGCATTTACAAAAAGAGCCTTTTTTCTGATATGCTGTGGTTTTGTATTACACTGCACCATATCAGCAATGCTGCCCTCTCCACAGCTTGAACCTATGCTCCTCAGGGAAGGGCTTGCTGCAGAGGCTCCAGCACGAGCAGTACCCAAAGCCACGCTGCTCAAAGCATGGCAAGGGCTGTGGGAAGGATGGTTGCTCAAAGGCGTTTCTCTCCTGCCTTCTGAAGGCAAGCAGGAGGACTGTCACACCAATAGCTGGCCCGCAGCCTAGAGCTGCTGGTCCGACTTCCCATCCTGCTGCATGTCCCTGCCTGGCTGTGCACACATCCCTTGGCACCTCCATACCTCTCTAAGTGTCAGGGACCGGGGCTGGGAGAATAGGGTAACTTGTTCGACGGCAGATTTCCTTTATTTTGCCAGTAATTACAGCCTGGCCAAAGCTTTGAAGAGTACAGCCCCTCCAGACTCCTTGATATTTACTGCTGTAACTACAGGTTCTTTTGCAATCAGTATATATTTTTGTTTGTTCCCCATACACTTCAGGGCTACACTTATATCTTACAGCAGTGATTTTCAGTGTAACTGTTATCAGTGGAAACAAGTAAGAATCCTTCTATCAGTACTATATTTGCCATTTTCCACATAATTGTTTACACATATACGTTCAGGAATGGGAGGAGACATTCCCAAACTACCTCTCCTGTTTCTACATTACTTCACACACCTTTGTCACCCTGCCCCTTGTGCATTTCCTCCCCTAGGTGCCCCGCTATTTCAGACTATTCTCCCAGATAAAGAGCTTCTCAGCGCACACTGTGTGTTTGTGAGTTAAATTATTTATATTGCTAAGAATATGTTTGCAGCTGTTCTGAAGATGAAGTTGCTTTTTTTTTCACAGTAGATTTACAATTAGTTTCATCAAAAAGGCAAAGAATTTTTGGCTAATGCTTGTGGGCAACCTGTGTTTGCTCTCATCCTTCACTGTTAACACCAACAGGTCAGTGACTGAACTTGCCACAGTAAATCTGGAGTCACAGTTGGACAGTTCTGAGGTGGAGCTAGAAATTCGGTGGGAGGACAGGGTAGATCCTACTGCTTGACTAGACCTACACTGGATATTGGGCTGCTGAGTGTTGGCTGGGAGCTTCTGAGCACTTGCAAGTAACAGTGAAGTGGGCATTTCCCCAGAGATCATCAACATCTTGCAGTAATACATCTTGCAGGTCCAATCAGGGCCCGCTCTTCTTTCGCATTATTTGAAGTGTGTTTTCCATCAGCACTAGTCCACACAGTGATGTTAATGGGATCCACACAGTGATGTTAATGGGATCCGCAGCTCTTTCTAACTCCTTCTTTTTGACTAGAAAAATCAAGCTAAAAACTTGCCTGTGCTTGGATGGAGACCACTTCCCAGCTGCAGAGCTCTCAGCCATGGCCTCGCTTGCCAGTGTCTGTGAGACTTTGCTCCTTAAGGAGTGAAGCTCACATCTCTAGCAGGAATTATGATGTGGCCATCACAGGTTGGCTTCCATACATACCTTCACTGAGACTGACGGAGATGCAATAACTTCTGTATCTACCCTTTCTGTAGCCTCACACTTAATGCATCATATCTATATTGCCTTATTAAGTGAATGCAGGGATTAGCCTTTTCTAGAGAAGTAAGCATCCAAATCTTAATCTAGGAAAAACAGGGCAAATCCATACCAATATGCTTTGCTACTGTGTAACTATTTCTTTTTCATCTTCCACTACCTTTGGGGATGACCCTCTCCATCCCTGGTCCCAACACCTTGCTGGGAGGCCAGCTGGAGCTCCTAACCATTTTCAAGAGCTTTTCAGCTAAACGACTGTACAAATATTTTGGTCAGGAAGCTCTCCTGAAAAATGAGGCCTAACTGTTCTGTTCCTCAGCTGGGCGACAAGGGTAATTACTGTGATAACTTCCTTTCTCTCCTGGGTGTTTTGATGAGAAACTCATTAATATTTGTTGAGTACTCTGAGCCAAGTCCTTGAATGAAAAGTTGTAAGGATTATTTTAACAGTACTTAACACTTCAAAAAGTGCAAAGCAAACTTCAAAAGTTTTGTATGCACTACCTAATTTTCCCGAATGTAAAACAGCTAAATTCTGACAGGTAATTTGTGTGCCACACCTCAGCCTTTTCAGCAGACTTCACAATGTTCAGGTGTCTTCACACATACAGTATGTGTCTACACTTCCTCCATGTTAACTATTCTTTTATTTTTTATTTTTCCCCCATTTTTTCATTACTCTAGCACACATTTGTGTGTCATACTTTAAGGCTCTGAGGTAAATCTATCAGAGATGATACCTGAGTCATTACGTTAAAGGAAAATGTGCTCCACTAGTGCACTGAACTGTGACTCTTCCCCAGCAGTCTGTGGCCCAACACCTTGCACAGACATCAACTGTTGTGCATTAAATCGTCCTTTCAGAATGGTCACTACCTGTCATCGTGAACTATTTCCCTCTATCCAATACAGACCCACACCCATCCCATCTGCTTCTTTGGGGTGCTTAGGAAATGGCTAAGTAGTTCAAGAACTGCATCCCCAAATACCAAGTCAAAATACAGCTACAGAAGCACCAAAGAACTGGTAAATGAAACATCCCCTCTCCATGGCAGTGTTTCCCTTGTCATAGCTATAAAACATCTGAAGGTCCTCCATTTCAAACTAAAAAGAGGTTCCAATTCTATAAACAGGTGATTACTGAAGGGATGGGTAATGTGACATGTCTTCTTGCAAAAGGGTAATAGCTGGTTTGGTTATGACTAGCATCTGTTCTAAGTTTAATATATCATGGCTGTAACATGCCATATAGGACGGACAAGAGGAAAGAATAAGCACGGGTTTAATAGCACATCTGTGGCTAGTTAGTTATGGTAAACTTCAGGTATGTGGTGATTTCAGCATGTGTTCCTAAATACATTCCCAGCAACTGGATCTAGGACAAAAACTGTTACAATCTTTCAGGGGATAATTAATGCACCTCGTCACTTCAAACCACACCAAATTATGAAGAAAGCTGCTTGATTTCAATGTAAAAACCACTAATGCAGGATCACCTCCAGAAATGAGGCTCCAAGGCTGCAACAAGCTCAGTAGGAATGGCAGGAAAACTCTGTCCCCAAGCAGCAATGCTGATGATGGGACATAAAACATAAACAGAAGACTCCTGATCAGGGAGGTTTTGAGGCCAGAGAGAAATATAAAGGCATGAAGCAGCAATAACTTGCAGCAAGCAGAGCAGGACTTCCCATTCACTCATCGCGCAGCAATGGCATGCAGAAGTGCTGTTGCTGAAGAGCTGGCGGGCGTGCAGCACTCCTGTGTGTTTTTCCTTTTCCCTTCCCTGTGCATTAATTTATCTGTATTTCCCTCATCTGGCCTGTCTCTCTCATGTTTGTCTGTTTCTGTTTTCCACAGTTTCTGTCCATAATGGCCACTCACTCAGACTTCCAGGCGCTGCTCTTCATCTCCCAAGGAGCTGAGCCCTGGCATTCCCTGCTTGCTGAGTCACGTGGACCGGCTCCACCGTGTCCTGTGGGACACTGATCTGACCCTGACTGCTATGACACAGGGGACAGCTTTACCCCTTTCTCAGTTCGTGCAGCCCCTCCGTGCTCTTGTCCAGATACCGCCTTTGCCGCACACAGCCACCGCTGGCGTTTGATCTGTGGTCTCTTTGCCCTTCTCCTTGGCCCCTGCAAGCCATGCAAAGCAGAAGGGCAACAACAGCTCTCTCCTCTGTTGCCCCATCACATCACTCTGCCCCATCACACTGATTTTCACCCATCTCAGGAGTTCTCAGCGGCAGGGCAGAGGCTTTAGTGCTCCTTTCTCTTCTGCAAACCCCATCTTCTCGCAGACACATCTAGTTCTTCCAGCCTTTTTGAGGCTGAAACTCTAAACTGAAGAATGTCTGACTGTGGTCCCCTTCTCTGGAAAGACCCAGGAGAGGGACGTCTCCCCAGGTGGCTGTAGGACCATGGGCTTTGCAGGGGAGCAATGCTCCATCAGTAATGCATATTTATTCTGACCATAAAAAAAGCAGAATTGCTTTCCTGCCTCCTCTGCTTTCTTCATCTTTGTCCTTCTTCTTGCAGTCATGGTTCTTAGCTAAGGCAAAACCAGAAGCAACAGCTGTCCAAAGAGTTTGCTCTCTAAGAGACAGGGGACAAGATGCAGCAGGAGCAAAGGGAGTCCCTGAAAGCTGTGCTGCCACTGGGCACGGCACTCAGACTTCCCAAACTGCAGACTAATGGCTTCATGTGTTATACTGTTACACTACCCTCTTGGTTATCACGCTTGGACAGGACGTGGGGCTGCCAACTGTCATCAGTTGTTAGTTGTGAATCCAGCCCGAGAGACCCCTCAGATTGTCTCAGAAATTGTGCTATTTGCTTCCTGGTGTCTGACTGTGGAACTATGTTCAGGTTAGGTTTTCAGGCTTTTCTTTGTAACAGGAGAGCTAGAAGCATGGACGGCTGTTTTCTTTTTTTAGGAGGAAAGCTCTGTTTCTCAACTTGAGGCCCTTTGTCTTGACGTGAGGGAAATCTTCAGTGACTGCAGGACTTCTAACAAATCTGAAGAAGTGCCCCTTTCCAAGGGCTGCGCCTCCCTTTGCAAACCATGAAGTGTTCTCAGAAAAGGAGTAACAAAAAATACCCCCAGGTGCAGAGCAGCAGCTCTGAAGAGGGCTGTCCTCTGCGCTTTTTTCATACTCTCTGCAAGCTGTGACCTCCCGAAGACAAAAAGATGTCCCTTCCCTTCACCTTGACATTGTTCAGTAAATGATACAGATTTCCTTCACTAGCGTGGCAGCTCCAGCCTGTACCTCTCCTCTCCCCATCCCCTAAAGCCAGTGATGCAGCAGCTTTCCCAGCAGAGAGCCACGAGCTCCAGCAGTGAGGACCTGCTCTGTGCAGTGCACTGTAACTACCCAACAGGGAGCAAAAGCTTTTTGGCTTGGGGATAAGGGATGTAAACAGGACTGCCTCCTGCAACCAAGGAGAGTAAAGAGCTCAGAGCTGCAGCCATGCAGATGAGAAGATCATCCTGGATTTTTTTTCATATGAGACATTAGACACAGGTATTTAATAAAACCCACAACTGTCAATTTGCCTGTTAGAGTCAAGATATTTAAATAATAAACCGTAACTTGTGCCAGCATGGCTTCCTTGATGGAAACCTGTGCTATTGTCACACCCACGAGAAGCTGCTCCAAACTTTCTACTGATTGACTGTGTCAGCTACAATGCTTTACCGTGGGAAAATATGGGGTTTTCCCAATCAGCAAAGCTGCGGAGAACTCCGCAGGTACCCTGCAGGGACAGAGTGTAAGGTTCCTGCGTGGGGTCCTGCTGGAGGTCCCCCTGCCACCGGTGGCATTGCCCTTGGTGGGTACCTTGTGTCGGCAGCTTCAGGCTTAGAGTCTCACTGCTGGAAGAGGAAAGGAGAAGATGTCCATAGAAAAGCGGGTCAATGACAATTACTCCCAGCGCCCTACAAAACCAGGGCATCTAGAAACTCAGTTCTGGGCTCTTCTGCAGAGTTCTCCTGTGACCTTGGGCTCATCACGTAACTTCACTGCCCTTGTTTTCCCGCTATTAACTAGAGCACGTATTGAATAGGACTCAATTTATGAACATGTGTAAAGCACTTTCATAGCCTAGGGTAAAACTCAATTAAGACATGGCTAGCAGTTGATGGGCCCAAGCAATTGCTGAAGTAAATGATTCACAAACAGACTTTTTCAAGAGAGTCATTAAACCAAAACAGATTTGCAAATTATTCACCTGTTTGTAGAGGCTGAATAAATGATGGGGAGGGGAGGAGTGAGGAAGCAGGCAACCAGCAGTGCTTCAAAAATGCTTGTGGATATCACAGTGAAAGCTACGGCAAGGGCAAGCCTGTTGGGTGCATGGCGGGGCACTGGCAGGCACAGCGAGCTTTGAAAGGGTCTCCTCCAGTCCTTCTCCATACTTCATGGACCTCATCTACAGATTTTCCTCATGCTGAGAAAGCTGATGCCTTTCTTCCCAGCTGAGCTGTACGCTGAGCTCAGCTGCACAGTAAGGGGGCAGAAGGTGCCTGTTCAACTTCTCAGAGAAAACAAGCCGTCTGATGTAAGAGTGTGTTCCCAGCAGGGCTGCTGCTGCCAGGGTGGGCTCCTGGGTCAGGCCCTTCTGGGTTATCTCTCTGGAAGGATGCACTGCCGTTGGACGTGTCCCCGAGCCGGCTTTGCACCTAAGCGCCCAGGGAGCAGGCCTGTGATGGCTTTGGTGCTTGAAGCTAACCAGACCTTCCAGGGCTCAGTTTTTTTTAGCTTGCAAGTGCCTCACACATGTTTCACCGTCGGTGCAGGATATCAGCTCCCCGGTGCACAAGAAAACATGTTTACAGGGATGGACTAAAGGCAAATCCGTGGACCCTGAGCTGGGAAGGCAGCGTGTAACGCCTGCAAGGGCTGGTGCCTGCGGCTTGCTAAGGGCAAAGAAATGTTTCCCCAGGCCATACGCATGGCTCTGTAAAGTGGGGGGCTCACGCACTGCTACCCCGGGAGCCCCAACGGCGTGTGCTGGGGACCCTGTGTGGGTGAAAGGAAAAATATCCCACAGCGTCCCTTTGG
>NW_010125608.1:45556-50825 GCF_000699245.1 Pterocles gutturalis | reverse complement strand
GGATGTGAAGAGGTTTCCCGAGGAAGGAGCCTTTCCCTGCTGGACAGGTAGGAACATCTCCGTCCAGCAGAGTGCTGCAGGGTGTTTTGTTAACGCCGTGTTGGGTTGGCGGTTGCCAGCACAGCCCATGTGGAAATACAGAGCGCAGCGAGCGGAGGCCAGCAGGTGCACAGAGGGTGTGGGAGCGAAGGGAGGAGATGGGAGAGGCCTCGAGTGGCCTGTTCCCTGGCCCCTGCCTGCCCCAGGCTGCGCAGCCCTGGCTCCCTCACGCTGCCCTCGCCCCCTGAGGCTCTCCCAGGATGAGGCAAAGGGCAGATGTTTCTCCTCGGGCTCACCGCTAGATGGGCCCCACGGCCTTGCTGGCCCTGGGACAGGTTCTCCTGCACAGGCAGCAGCAGAAAAAAGGCTCGTGGCTTTCCTCAGGGTTTAGGGGAAAGAATGGGGACTAAAGGAGAAATGGGAACATGCATGGACCTGCCTCATGTGGAGACAGGGCTGGAGCCCTCAGCAGGGATTATTTGACTCTGATTTGCACAAAATGCAGCAGAGTGGTGTAGGAGGGGCAGGTTACTGATTACCCCCTTTACAATTGGGGGTCCTCTTTTCCCAAGTGTGTTAAAAGTGGTTGGAGCAGTTGCAGGAGTTGCTCTCCCCTGCTATCTCCCTGCTGTGGGCAGGGAGTGATCGGATCCCTTGACACTGTGGCCCTCCTGTCCCTCAACCCAGCTCGCTGCAAGGCTGCTAAGTCATTTCCCTGCCCAGTGAAATGACCCTGCAGAGCAAAAGAGCGGCGGCTTTGGGCAAGGCAGCATGGTGCAGTGGGTAGAGCAGCTCCCTGGGATGTGTGATGTTGGCTGGGGCACAGCTGATCGGTCACATCAGACCGTAACATCTCCGTAGGACAGGAATACCATTTGCTGGGGAACATAATGCTAAGTAATAAGATCGCTTCAGTTATTTTGGTGACTCAGTCCAGGAAAATGCCAAGAGCAGCCCTTCCTGGTGCCTCAGTTTCCCCTGCCGTGAGGAGGTGCTGATAACCTGCCTCTCTCCCTGCCTGCTTTTCATCTCGGGAGTTCCCATAACCGTTCATATCATTCAGCCAGTTGAGCTTTCCCAAGCCCAGCTGGGCATGCCAGGACACAATCCAGCCTAGGCTTGCTTGTTTTGCCAATAGACAGGGTCAGCAGAAGGGAGACAGACACCAAGTTGAAGAATTGATCTTGTCTTTACTTATGGTTAAAGCAATAACAATGAAATAATAAGTGAGGATAAAATAGAATAAGATAATATAGTTCAAAGCAATAAAATAAAAGACAAAATAGTACAGTACAAAGAAAATAAGCATTACTATATGTGGTTAACTGGAGTGATTAAATAAGGTATGTCACCCATTGCCCTAATTACCATCATCCAGATCCGCAGTTGCTGGGGAGCCCTGGTTGCAACGAGGATCTGGAGAACCTGTCCCGGCAATTGGGAGGTCCTACACAGTGCATCCACTTGGAGGTGAGGTCTCCAAAGTCACTGCAAGAGGGTCCAGCTTTTTATACTGTTGAATAAACAAGCTGACATCACTTCAAATGTGGAACATCTGGCTTCGTTCTCTGTTAGATTCCCCCCCAAACCCAGCCAGGGCTCAAGGAGGAACCAAGGGAGCTTCTTTATCTGTTTGGCTTTGTTTGGCTTTGACCACATCTTTCCAACCAAGGACATCTGGTCCTATGGCCTTGAGAGCCTGTCTCTGAACATGACAAGAAGGGACATTCTCAGGACATTTGATCTTCATTAATGATTACACTTTAAGCTGTTTTCTAATGAGCATACATACTTTGCTAATGATCAGGTGCTACTATTATGTGATGTTCTGTTGGAAGGCTTCATCTAGAGGTCAGCTTTGGTTCGAGGCCCGCTGCTCAGGCCTCGGTACTTCATTGCTGGGTTCCTGCATCCCCAGGCATCCTCCGTACCCTGCAAGCAGGACTGGGGAGGTGAGGCTGAGCAAGGGGTTGTTGGAGTGACCAGTGCTAGCCAGGGGTTTCCTCTGCCCCTCCAGAGAAGCAATCCGGAGCACTTTTCAGGCTCCCCGTGATTCCCTGGAGGTCTGAGGTTGGGATCAAAGTCCCCATGAGTGAGAGGGACCCAGTCCCAGAAGCCCTGCAGCCCCAGGATCCCAGGGTCCAGGGCTCAGCTGAGCAGTTTGCACCAAATGAAGGTGAAATCCTGCAGAGGGAAGGGTCTGATCAGTTTGTGGGGTAACCTTTGGGAACTGGCCAGAGTCAGGTTCTCCATCTCAGCCTGGATAATGTGATTCAGCAAATGGGGCTGCACGTGTCGCCCCAGGCAGCCCGGCTTCCCAGTTCGGGCAAGGGAGGCCAGGGGAGCTGGGGAAAGAGCTGACCTGGGACAAAGGCACTTTTCTTTCAGAGACAGCGTGCCAGTGCTGGGCAGCCTGTTCCCACCCCCAGCCCGGGTCAGTGGCATGCGAAGCACTCGCCTGCCTCCCAATGTGCCCGTAAAGAAGCAACAGCTGCAGGGCCCTTTTGCTGCCTCAGGAGCTGTGACAGCACCGGGAGCCAGGCCGGGATCTAAATTTAAACTCATGCTTTGTGTGTTTGTACATGCAAGCGCAGGCTCCAGCCCCCACTCCCCCACAGCCTCCCCCAGTGCGTGGAGGAGACAGGCTCGGCAAGAAGGGAGATCCGGAGGAGCTCCAGCTGGCTGGGACCCAGGGAAGGGGGGCTTGGCCGTGGGGCAGGAGGGGGAGAATCGGCTAGGGGAGAAAGACCATGGAGCCTGCTTCTCCCCAGGATGACGTGAGGAAGAGGCAACAGAAGGAGAAGTCCAAGAAGCCGGTGCCACCAGCAGCCCCTAGGCCAGCCAGGGCTCTGTTCTGCTTAACCTTGCAAAACCCGCTGCGGAAGGCATGCATCAGCATCGTGGAGTGGAAGTATACTTGTGGCTGTGCAGGCTTGGGAGCACCCGTGTGTGCGCCCGCGAGGAGGGGTGCTGGGGAGCAGGACCCCATGGACTGCGGCCAGGAGAGCTGTCAGCCCGCTTCAAGCCTGTGCTGGCTGTCTCATCGGGCCCGTAAAAGGCAACGAGGCACTCGGGGAGCCCTGGTAGGATGCCTTGGCAAAGGCACCGGCTGTGCAAACTGGGGGGACGAGTAGGCTTGAGGGGGAAGCTGGGGCTGAGAAGCAGGTCAGGCCAGGGGGACCTTCGGTAGGGAGGTGTGGGGACAGGCTGGGTGGCAAGGGACTTGTGGGACTGAACACGTTGTGTGCTGGTGGGAGCTGTGCTGGTGGGAGCTGTGCTGGGGAGAAACGGGACAGCCCACTGGGAAGGGAGAGGGTTTGGTGTATGAGGAGGGGGCACAGTGCCCACCCCAGGGCGGGGATGGGGCCAGGCAGAGGAGGAGGGCCAGGCTGGGGGTGCGGGCACTGAAGATGGAGCTGGGGAAACACGCTGCCACAGGGGAGAGGTTTGGGGGTGGGTAACGAGACCATGGCGAGCTGCTTGGGACAGCTCTTTTTGTGTGTCACCGCTTGCCTGATCCCGCAGCTGCTCCCAGCCCTGGTGGTGGGGGCTGGCCAGCATTCCCCGAAACCTCGCTGGCACCATTGTGCTCTCAGCCCCCCTCTCCTGTCCCTCCCTGGGACCTGCTGTCACAGGTGAAGGCTTTTATGAGCAATACTGTTCAGAGGGACAGTTATCTCCCTGTGCCTCTGGCTTCATATAGGGATGGGATTTGGGGGGTTGCTCTTTGATTGTCCATCTTTTCACTGGGGCATTGTAGCTCAGAGCTACCAAAATGTCATGTTTCTGCCACCCATCCAGGAGCTATTGTAGGCCATTGGATATTGTCTCATTCACCTGTATTTTGCGGACGGGAAGAGGATGGGAGATGCAACACTTCACTTTGGCTTCAGCAAAATGTTTGGGCTCAAGCAAAAGCAACGGAATTTGGGGATGTTTCCAGCAAATCCAGTTCTTCCACCCCAGCTTCTCTCCTTTAAGTTGCTGAACCTATCTGATGTTCCTGGCTTTGGTAGGATCATCCCAGCCCTGGCCAGGCTTTGCTTCTCTTGGAGGTGGCTCGGTGGCCCAAGGGCTGCGGGGCCAAGCCCTGCCCTTTGGAAAGGCTGGCTGTGTTGCTGTACGCGTCGTGCCGCGGGGACACCAGAACCGTGCCCCCACGCTGCTAGAGGTGCCATCATGTTCAAAGCCCGTGGATTTTGGACCCTTGTTCCTTCCCTGCAGGGGAGCTCTGTGTCCTTCAAGGAGGGGGAGCAGAGCCCAAATTGGGGAATTCTCTGTTTCTGCTTCTCTGGCCTGAGGACTGGGTTTTTCTACAAGCACATGAAGGGGAACTGTGTCTGAAATAGGCCCTGGGTATGGAAGAAACTTGTGCGTCCACCCTAGTGGCAGGGGAAGAGCTGGAAATAGGACTTGTATCTTCCAACATGCTTAACCACATTCCTCCTCCTGGGCCAATGCATGCCAGAGAGAGTGTGCAGCACGGGGCGGGGGGTCTCTCCCGCACTGGCGCCCTGGAAGGGGAGTGTGGAGGGGAGAGGTGGGTGTCCTGCGGGAAGGCTGCAGGTGCAGGTGGTTCTGACCTGTGTGGGACAAGTGATCCAGGGCCTGGGGTTTCTCCAGCGCCTCTCTTGTGCCTGGCCGTATTTATCCCCAAATGCACCTGGCTGCCCTCATTCCGGGATCAGGGCTTGCAAGGCATGACAGCGTCGTTCCAGTTCCTGCGGGTTGTTCTGGTCTTCAGGGCCAGGCAAGCTGCCAAGAGGAGATTAGCTGAGACCATTTTCTGCGGGGATATCTGGCATCTGGGTTCAGTATGGCCGTACACATGCCTGTCTTTGGGCCCATCTCTGCTGTATAGCTTCCGCTGTGAGAGCACAAAGCTGAACCACAGGAGTGGGACGGTGGCTTTTCCAGGCAGTTGGAGAGTGGGGAGTGTCACTGCGTTCAGCCAGGGGTGGGTGGCAGTCAGGCTGGCCTGCGGCAGAGGGGGTTTTATGCTGAAATTTGCTCACGTCTCAAACCCCACATTTGTTAGTGCAAGGAGATGCGGGTACTCTGCAGATGGCTGGGTATCGTATGCTCAACAGCTAGCCCAGCAAGCTGATGGCTGTTGGGACATGTCTAGCTTTGTGCTGTCACCCTGATATTCCAGATTGTTTTGCAGCCGGGGGACTTCAAGGCAGATGGGTGAGGGGTCTGGGGACCCTGGAGGACTGCAGAGCTGCAA
>NW_010125608.1:45197-45525 GCF_000699245.1 Pterocles gutturalis | reverse complement strand
TTCCTGCTGCAAGGCAGATGGTGGGACCCTTGGATTCTGCGTGGCAGGAGGCTGTTGGAGAGGAAGAAGTGAGCTGGCAGGACAAGAGGATGAGGAAGACGCAGGGGCTGTGGCTCAGTGGCAAGAGACAGAGACGCCATGCCCAGTGACACTAAGTGCCTCTGTTTTGGTTCAGTCTGTCCCACTGCGTTTCTGCCTGATAACAAACAGTGCCAAACTTGCAGACTCACTGCAGCAAGCTGATTCCAGCGCCAGTTACAACACAGGTCATGCTTCAAGGAGGAGGAAATAAGTGTGTGGCTGTTTTCCCAGAGCACAGGGATGGGCC
>NW_010125608.1:40221-45178 GCF_000699245.1 Pterocles gutturalis | reverse complement strand
TGATGTGGCAGGACCTGAGCTGTGATTCCTGCTCCTCTTTTCACAGCTCTCTCCTCCCTGCTCCGTGATGCTGAATAGTCCCTGCTCCATTGCAGCCACGTGGAGACTGGGATGGGTGCTGGCAAGGGGGGCTGCTCATCTCGCCCTCTCAGAGCAGGCAGGGAAGCCTCTGACCCCCAGGTTCTGCCCCACTACCTGGAACACAGAGGGGAACAGCTTTTCCTGACAAGTTTACTTTCCAAGCTGATGGATAGAAGGGTCCAGAAAAGGCAAATTAACCTGTGATGCGCACAGGATACAACTGACAGGACTCGGCCGTATGGAGAGAGTGCTCCCTGGGTGCCCCTTGCCCCATGATGCTGTATCGGAGAGTGGTACGGCCGCTGCAGCCCAAGGCAGGCCTCCACGCAATTGTCTGGGAAGCTGAGCTAATTAACCATGGCGTAAGGAAGCGTCAGTATGGCTGCAGGGCCTCTCTGCTGGGTTACGGAGTTTCGAGGGCTGTGCTGGGCTCTGGAGTGGCATCAGTCTGCATGAGCTGAACTGGAGGAGTTTCCCCAGAGCATGTTCGTGGGAGCTGTTCTGCTTTGGAAGGTCTGCCCAAAGTGAGATGGGGATGCTGGAAGATCCTGTCTGCTACTGGAACCTCTGTACCCACTGGATGAGAGGTACCAGTTTTCCAGGGAGGGCAGGTTGGTAGTTACAGGTGGGGAGGGTGATGAGAGATCTCAACAGCTTATGGGGGTAGGTGCCGGCTGTGGTCATAAGTGTAGATGTTGGCTGATAGGACAATGGGGAGAAGGGGCTGGAGTGGAGTGTGCTGATTTATGTCACTATTTGGTGATTTACACTGCAGGTGGGCCTGGCCCAATGGGCAGCTGGTCCAACGTTTTCATTTCCTCCATTTGCTTTTGGGTTCAGTGGCTTCTGAGGTTACTAGTGGGTACAGGCAAGGCAAGTGGATCAGGGACAACTGAAAATACTCGTCAAGAAACATTATTGTCCAGGACACTTTGAGATTAGCGTTGTGACCAAAACTGTTTCTTGTAGCTTTTTGTGTCCTGCTGTATCCAGCTGTGTCTCAGCAGCGCAAGGCCACTAGACGAGTGGAAAAGCCCCCTTTGGTTTCAGGTATGTGCATAGCTGCATGGTGCAGTGGCTGGGCACAAGCGCTTCAGAGCTGCAGCAGCGCCTGGCTGTGAGCAGCCTAAGGGCAGCAAAAGACAATGGCTGTCTTCTTCTGACTAGATGTCTGCTGCGGTCCAGGGGCACGGTAGGGTGGCAGGTTTGGACCAGGCTGGGAGGAACAGAGAGTGAGGTCCCTGGGGTGAGAGCCCAGCCGTAAACAAGGTCTTGGAGCCAGAGGTTGAACTCCTTTGGGGCTTAAGGGAGTGATAGCTGAAGCTTGACCATGAGGTTTCAGTGGCCCACCAGAGCAGTGACAGGAGCAGGAGCCTGGGAGTGACCAAATGCCTGTCCTAGGGCCTTCAGGAGGAAAGAGGAAGTCACCCCATTCATTCAGAGATGTCCTGGGGCCCAAACAGCACAATTCCACCTTCTAGGGAGGGGGACAGAGCTCAGGCTGAGCACTCTGGTTCCTCCCAGCCCGTGGTGCTCCTGGGGACAGTCTCAGGAGCACTGCCTGCACTGGGGCACTGAGGCTGTAGGGCAGCTGGGGATGTTAGCAGCTGGAAGTTCTGCTACAGGAGACCCTAGCTGAGCTGTCTTGCCCCTAGACACCTTCTGGGCAGGGAGACGTGGCCCACCCGAGAGCTGCTGCTCTCCCTCCTGGACACCAAGTACAGAGGAAGGCAGGGAAAGGTGATGCTTTGGTTAAGTGCCTGCATTATGCAAGAGGGTCCTGACCCTTCAGGGTCATTCACTGAAGATGAGGAGGGGGAAACTGCCAGCTCTCCCACCCTCTTGTTCCTCCACTGCAGCCTTTTAATTGGTGCCCCCTCCCCATATGACAAAGCTGCCCCTCTCCAGCAGCCCTGCATCTCATCCTGGCCCATTCCCTCCCTCCCCAGGGGTCCAAGACATGGGCAGCAACGGAGGATGTGTAGAGAGTGAAGTCTGACTGCTCTCTGCTTCTCTGCCCCAGCAGGAGGTTGTTTCCCCATAGCCAGTGGGGTTTCCCCACACATACCCAGGCAGGACAGGGCCGGGGCAGGGCTGTACCTGCTTTTTCCTTCCTCTCTCTGCTCTTTAACGCTTCATCTCAGACCCTTCGAGATCATCATCCTCCTGACCATCTTTGCCAACTGTGTTGCACTGGCCATCTACCTGCCGATGCCTGAGGATGACACCAACGTTGCCAACTCCAGCCTGGTAAGACACAGCCCTTCCCGCTGTCCTGCTCGGCAGCCAGGTGCTCGCCTTTGAGGGCTCTGCCGAGCTTGTCCCTCAGGGTGGCAGGGCTGCAGGATGGTGATACCGTACCGGAGACGTCTGCTGCTGCTGCTGCCCTGTCCAGTGAGAGATGCTGCAAAGTCGGGAGGAGGCAGAGTGGTGGAGAAACCACTGCAAAATGGTATCTCAGAGAGGCTAAAACCACCCCTGGGTTGAGACTGAAGGCAGCAGATCGGTGTGTGAAAGACATAGGAAGGAGAAGTTGATGCCAAAAAAAGAACAAATTCCTTCAGTGTTTTTTTGTGACACTTCCAAAAGGAAACATCCTGTTCTGGAAAGGCTGAAATGTTTTGTTTCAGCACTTCTGGAAGAAAATTTTCTGACCTTGCATTTCAGAACTGTATTTTAATTTTGGTACTTTTTGTTTAGGAGGGGAAAAAACCCATTGTGTTAAGCAGAGAGGTTGCTCCTTTCCCATCAGTGAGTCCATTTTTTTTTTTCCCCCGGTCACTCCGTTTGGCCTGGATTAAGATGTTTTGATGTGATCCAAATCAATAGTTTGCACTATTTTTAGTTTGCCTTCCCTTCCCCCTCTTGAGATCCCCATTCTGGTTCAATCTGCATTGATTTCCTTTGAGAGTCGGGATTTGGTGACTGAATCAAAGCATCGAAATATGCCCTTTTTAATGGAATGTTGTCTCCTAATTTCAGGACTCTCAGTGTTGGGGTGGGGTGTGTTGTGTGCAGGTCTTGCTGGCAACTCATGACTTAAAAAAGGACCTCTGGTTTTTGCCTGTTCCTTAAAGACTCTGCAGGGAAAAATATTAAAGCAGTCAAAGAATCCGAGATACAAAGTGAGGTTTTCCTTGTGCAGTTTTTAGTTCCTTGGACTGCTTTTGTCTCTTTCTCTCTCAAGAGGCTCTTATTGGCGCTGAATATAGTGTCTTCTTCTCATTTCTTGGAAAAAGAAGAAAAAGGGCCACTATTGGCAATGTGTTAGTATGTCTTTTAAAACTAAAGCCACGATAGGTCAGCAGGGGAGGGGAATTAAAACTCCCCACAGCGAGTTAATTCCTGGGGTGTTCCTTCAGCCTCCCAGTGCACTGACCAGCTTCTCTAACGCCTGCGGGCTCAGGGTAGAGTTCAGCTCAAGCCGCTGGTTTTGGTTTCTTCCCTGGCCGCCAAAGGGGCATAACAGGGTTTGAAAGGTGCAGGTATCTCAGCCGAGAGATTAAAGAGGCAAAGCAAAACTGGAGCAGGCTGAACATGGAAAGCAGGAGATGGAGACTGTGGGGATGGGGGCTTCCTGCTGGGAGGGTGTTGGGATTTGGCTGAGACCAGGACACCTGCGAGGGCAGAGCGGGAGAAAGCCCAGCAGCACGTGGCAGTGTGGCATGACGGGGGGAAAACAACCTGGCAGCGACCTGGCTCGCAGTGCTCCTGGGCAGGGGCCGATGTTGCCCAGAAGGACCAAGAGCCTTTCCCATTAATGAGAGGCAGGCAGGCCCGCAGGCATATAGTGAGTAATGACATCTGTAAATGAAATTTCACCTGATTGCATTTATTGTATGTTCAATTCCTTATGGAGATCCCTTACTGGAGGCTTTTTCAGCCTGGTTCCCCGCCAACAGCCCTCTGTATCAGGAGCCTGGCAGCCCCAGGCCTCTGTTCTTTCATTCCTGTTGGGGACCCCTGTGTTTTAAAGCCCGCACGCAGCCCCAGGCACAGCTTGGTTACAGGAGTAGTGGTATCTGGTGCTGTTGCAGGTGTCCCAGACCTCCGTCTGCTGCTCTGGAGGGATGTGGGTCCTGTGTAACATCTGCCACCCCAGGACTGTCTTGTGTAGCCCAGGGTATCTCCAGTAGCACTGAAACCAGCTATGTTTGGGCAGCTGACTGGTGTCTAGCAGTCCTTGATCAGAGATTGCTGGTCCAGTGCTGGTTTTGAAGAGCGAGTATGTGCTCAGGCGAGTCCTGATTACATCTGGCTTTCCTAGAGCCTGGGGTCCGCCTTAATCTCCTGGAGTCCTCGTGCTGCTGTGACAACAGTCCACATGCCTGCACATCTCCATGCAGACTCCGTGCGTGGGACCTCAGAAACTGCTGTTGCTCTTTTACCAGCATCTTGAGGGATGCCCATAAAGACACAGCTGTATGGGCTCCCCCTGCCTCGGTCCTTCCCTTTGCCCTGGGCTGCGGCTGCTGTCAAGGGTCGGCACCCTGCCCAGCTTGGGGCTTGGCAAGCCTGGCCGGCTCTGTGGATCGGCTTGGGGTTTCGGGTAGGCAGCTGAGCCAGGCCCCTCCGATTTGGAGGGGTCAGGGAGGAGCGTGAGTGCAATGAGTCCTGCTCCACGTGAGTGTCTTCTGCTGGGAAGCAGAGGTAGCTATCCGGCTGTGTTATGGTCACACTGTCCCCTCACCATCTGTTCCCCACTTTGGCCAGCCAGGCGGCTTCATCCAAGCCCTGCTCCCCTTGTTCCCTGGGAGGAGACACGAGAGACATGGAGCTGGGGCTCCTGGAGAGCCCTGTGCGGCTGTAGGGGCTGGGAGCTGGCGTTGCTGAGCTGGAGGCTGGAGCTGTGTCGTGTTGCACTGCGCTGGCGTGG
>NW_010125608.1:18019-40190 GCF_000699245.1 Pterocles gutturalis | reverse complement strand
TCCTGCTGCTCTGCGGCTCACTCAGCACCCGCGGATCAGGTTCCTCTGTGTCCCCCAACATGGTTGAAGCGTGGGTGTGTGTAGCAGCCCCGTATGTTAGAAAGACCTGCATCTTCTTCCGGTGGCTTTTTCAAGGCTGGGCTCTTCGTACACCCAATCCCAGCTGTGCCAGGCTGCCCTTCCCTTAGCAGCGTCCCACCGTGGGTCGCCAGCTCTGCATTCTGGGGTGACGAGGGCACAGTAGGTGTACTGGAGAGGTTACACCAGCAGGAGAGATCAGGGTGACCTGGCTCCATGCATGTGGCTGGGCCTGCAAAGCACAACAGTGAGCTGGTACTGTAAGGAAGTTTGCAATTACTGCCTCTCCCAGGATATAGGGAATGTAGCCAGGCTGCAGGGGGCTTGTCTGCTGGCTCAGGTTTGAAACTTGCAGCTTGCTGACTGTACATGGTGGGAAAATACTGTTGGAGCTGGCCAAAGCACTGTTCATCTGGTTTGGGCTTCTCCAAGGGACCTCCAAGGAATAGCAAGTCACCTTGTGATGCTGGGCAAGGGGTTTTTAGAGGGGGATCCCTGCTAGTCAGAGACCCTGGAGTCTGATTCTACCGTGATGGATGAGGCAGGGCAAGGAAGTAGCTTTTGCAATGCTGGGGTCCAGCCTGGATCCTGACGCTCACCAGCCTGGGCCTCGACAGCTGCAGGACTGCTGGGGCTTGCAGTGGGCTCCCCTGTTTCTCCTCCTTTTGCAGCAGGGGAGATAGCCCACCACACCACTGGCTGCTGCTGCCACCCTGCAGCCTCTCTGTACCCGAAATGATCCTCGCAAGAGGAGAGTTTGCATATCGGGGATTGCAAGGACAGGCTTTTGGGGACAGACGAGGGAGGATCTGTCACTGATAAGGGGGGAGGCGAGTGGCGTTGAGTTGCTTTCGCTAAAACCTTGAAGACAGAGCCCTGATCACACCCTGAATCGCAGTGCTGAGGTCTCCGCTCTTACCATCACCATCCTCAGATCCAACAAGGAACTGGCCCTTGTTGGGGTGACAGTCGTACAGGGACACTTGTCGCGGCCACTGCTTTTGAAAGGTGTGCTTGCAGCACTGCAGCTTTGCCTAGTGGAGCCTCGCTCCCGCTTTAGTCTCTGAGAGACATTTTTGCCTTTCTGGGTGCAATTCCTTGCAGAGCGCAAGCCGGGATGCTCCTTGCCCTTCATGGGGTGCAGAAGGAGGAGAGGGGCCATGGAAACCAGAAATATAAATACCCCCGTCCATCTGGCTGCTTCGGATGTTAATCCCAGTCTGGAAAGACCCATCAGCAGCAAGGGCAGCGATTGCAGTGACAGGCAGAACCAGGTGGGCACAGGCAGCTCTTGGCCGCGCTCGGGGGAAAGACAAACTATTCTGAGCCCTGTGGCTGCAGGGCTGTGCCGAGTCCCTGCAGTGGGGTGCCAGGTCCCACCTGGGAGCGGGCACAGTGCCTCTGCCCAGCGGAGCCCTCAGGCCAGTTTCTAGCAGCTCACCCTGCCAGGCAGATCTCTGGCATGAGGCAGGAGGTCTTGAGCCCAGGGCCTCGTTTCCTGGGAGCCCAGGGCACAAGGGAAGCTGCAGTGCAGCTGGCTGGTCCCGTGGTGACTGTGTGGTGTCTGCAGGACAGACCCAGCAAGCCCTCAGCTGGAGAGGATGAGGAGAAGACATCAGTGCTGCCTGCGGGAGGAAGGCTGCAGGGGAATGGGCAGGGTGAGGCAGTAGGGAGGAGAACCAGAGATGTGCAGTGCCCTGGGCCAGACCTCTTTGGGTGCTGGCTTGGGAGGGGGTGGCTTTGCTGGCGTAGTTTGTAAGAACAGGTACCCAGAGCCCAGGGACGTGGTCCTGGCAGTGTGCAGCTGAAGGGATGCAGAGGATCACGCTGCAGGGCAGAGGGTGACATGTGGCAGCTCAGCATGCCAGCCCTTCCTGCCTGGTGTGCGTGGGAGACCACAGATGGGTTGGCAGCTGGAGCTGATCCAGAGGCACGTGGGGGGCAGCCGTGCGTGGTGGTGATGCCAAGGGAGGTGACAGTCTGCTCTAACGGAGCATCCTCTCTGCTTGCCTTTCCAATCCCCAGGAGAAGATCGAATACGCCTTCCTCATCTTCTTTGCCATCGAGGCGATGCTGAAGATAATTGCCTACGGGTTTCTTTTCCATACGGATGCCTATCTCCGAAACGGCTGGAATGTGCTCGACTTCTCCATTGTGTCCCTAGGGTAATGCAAGGAGGGGAAGCTGCTGGTGCTCAGCTTGTGTCAGGCCTGGTCCATAACCCATCAGCAACCTCATTTTTTCTAGTGACTGCAGTGGGTTTGGGGGCAACTCGTAGTCTCAGTTCATGGCCTTCTCCCATGGGCTCCTTTTTCATACCCTGGCATCCCCTGGGATCTTCTCTGACTCCTCTTTCTTCCTATCTGACTCCTGAACACCTCTCAGGTCTCCTTGCCCTGGAGAATGGGAGTGGCATGGGGTCCTCCAGGGTTTGGCACACAGGGAGAGGGTCCACTGGGCACCAGGGGTGGGAGGGCCCCCGGCTGCTCAGCAGTGGAGATGGCACTCGGCAGAGGAGTGCCCAGCTGTGCGTGTGCCCAGGAGCTGGACTTAGCCAAGAGCTGTTCCCTGGGTGCTGCCTGTGTTGCAGGTCAGCATGGAGACCGTGCTGAGCGCGGCTGGCAGAGTCCTGTCTCCTGCTTTCCTGCCTGCAAAGCACTGACTCCTTAGCACAGATTTCTTGGTCTCCATCCTCATGCCTTTCTCTTTCCCCCTGTCCTTCCTTGTGCTTCTCCCCCTTTCTTCCCTGTTCTGTGCCCCGGCTCTTTCAGGCTTATCACCATGACCCTGGAGCAGGTCAATGCGAAGCAGGGAGGGACTTCAGGGGGAAAAGGCGGCTTCGACGTGAAGGCCTTGCGAGCATTTCGTGTGCTGAGACCCCTGCGCCTGGTGTCTGGAGTACCGAGTGGGTGTTGGGCGCCCTGACAGTGTAAAGGGCTGTTGGGTGGATTGAACCCCCTGTGCCTGGCCAGGGCTGGGGGCCATGGCGCAGCTTTCTTGTTGCTTCTGGGTCATGCTGAGCCTCAGGGTGGGTGTGGAGGGGCCACAGGTTCTTGCTCATCCCTTCAGCTTGTGGTTGTCAGCACTGGGGATCAGCAGGTCAGCACGCATGTAGCTCCCTCCTTGGCTAGGGGTCAACACCTTTGGGTGGCCAGTGTGAAAGGGGCCAGGACCTCACTCTAGTTTCTCAGGGTAGAGATGTCCTTCTCCCATAACTCATGTGGATACAACCAGGATGAGAGCAACAGAACAAATGGAGGGGCACGAAGCAGCCTCCAGCACTGCCTGGTGCCTGGCTCTGCTCCCATGGTGGGTAGAGAAAGGATTTCTTGCTTCAGAGATTTCAGTCCCAGCCCTCCAGTGCCCCTCTTCCCTTGGCCCAGGGCATTTCTGAGGCTGCTTGTCAGAGGGGCGGGGAGGAATGCAAGGTGCACCTAAAGCTGTTTAGGAAGTGATTGACCTCCTGTCCCTTCCCCTTGGTGCAGGCCTTCAGGTCGTCCTCAACTCCATCATCAAGGCCATGGTGCCCTTACTCCACATCGCCCTGCTGGTGCTCTTCATGATCATCATCTACGCCATTGTCGGGCAGGAGCTCTTCAAGGGCAGGATGCACAAGACCTGCTACTATCTCGGGACAGGTGGGGCGGTGATGGGGGGCAATATGGCAGAGATGTCTGTGTGGCTGCTGTGGGGGGACTGTAGAGGCTCTGTGGGAAGCAGAAGGTCTGGTCTTGCCAGCGTCAGGCCTGGGGGTGTGGCAGGATGGAAGAATGGTGCAGCACCCAGCTTGGGAATGGGATGTGGTGTGAGGAGCTGGTGAAAGGGGCCCCTTTTGGAAAGCTGCTGCAGGAGGCTGGGAGGTGCTGGGAACTGCTCTGCTTGGCCTGACCTGCTGATTACACGATGGCTTTCCCCCTCAGATGTGATTGCCACGGTGGCATCAGAGAAGCCAGCCCCATGCACCAGCTCTGGCCACGGGCGACACTGCACCATCAATGGCACTGAGTGCCGAAGCGGCTGGCCGGGGCCCAACAACGGCATCACTCACTTTGATAACTTTGGCTTTGCCATGCTGACAGTCTATCAGTGCATCACCATGGAGGGCTGGACCGAAGTCCTCTATTGGGTAGGCTCCAGCAGCTTGGGCTTGGTGCCTGGCTCGGCAGAGGTCACTGCTGGCCCTCCCTCAGAGTGGGGAATTCCCTCCAGGACACAGGACCCTCATAGGAGGGCTGGGTCTCTCCACCAGTGAAAGACATCCTGTCCCCACCAAGCTTCATCCTGTGATGCACATCCCATAGTGCACCAGGCATGTTTTCTGCAGGCACTGCCCAGGCTGTCCTTGCTCTCCAGACAGGTGGGAGGGTGCTCCAGCCCTCGCCTTTGTGAGGCCAGGCATGGGAACGGCAGGCTGGTGGATCCTTCTCCAGCAAAACACCATGTTTTGCAGTCCCTGGAACACTGTCTTGCTGAGGCTTAGGCATGGGGCTGATATTTAAATCTGCTCCCAAAATGCTTGGTCCTGGCTTTACTTCCACTGAAACCAGATGCAGAGTCATAAAGAGCCAGGACCCAGAGTCAGGTTTATCTGCTGCCATCCCAAGCACTCACTTTAGAGGGTCAAAGCTCTCTGAGGCTGTTGAGGGGGCCCTAGGAGGAGAGAGACAGCAGACAGTGTGTCCAGGATGCTTCATCTGCCTTTCTCTTTGCCAGGTAAATGATGCCATGGGGAATGAATGGCCCTGGATCTATTTCGTCAGCCTTATCTTACTTGGCTCTTTCTTTGTTCTTAACCTGGTGCTGGGAGTGCTCAGCGGGTAAGTGCCACCCTCTCCTTTCTCTTTGCCAGCAGATCAGTGAGCGTGATCAGAGTGTGGATGTTGGCTGGTTTCAACTATACAAGAAGAAAGCCTGGGAAAGTTTCTGTTCCTCTTCCTCTCCTATTCCTCTCCACCTTTTTACATGCTTAGCAACCCTGAGCCTTGAGTGAGTTACTTTGTGTTAGTGTCCATGACCGTCTGAGGTTTTAGCTCAACACCTAGCACAGAAATCTCTTCCCTGTAGCACAAGAAGCTGTCAGCAAGCAGAACTGTGGAGCACGTTATTAGGTGGTTGTAGTGTGGTCTGCCAGCACTCACAGCAAAGAAGCTGAGGAGGGAGCTCAACGCAGCAGTCTTTACCCCACGGCTGTGGATCGAGACACTCGTTCCCAGTGGTACCCACAGCGCTGCTGTCCTGTTGTGGGCACATGCAATTTCCTTATGGCCAACCTAAGGAAAACACCTTTGATATCAATGCAAGGGATCTGAGAGAGTTGTTGGTCTAACCAGTGCTTCAACAGTCTCACCCAAGTACAACAACGAGCTATCATCAGTCTGGCTACAATGATCACAACACTCCTGTGCCAAATGACTCAATTAGTGCTAATTCCAAGAGCAGTACAGTTAAAGGTGCTATGCGCAAAATATCTCTGGTGCAACGCTCAACCTACTATGCATCGCCGTGGCGAGGTGCCAGCATCCCGATTTTGTTGCTGGGAAGTCTGTGTTGTCCTGGGGAGCGATGGGGGCTTTCCTCCTCACTTCTGTGTAGGCGCAGGGTCTTTTTTATATGTTTCAGTCCTGTGTGTGCAAGTGGATCACACTCATTGTCTCTATTAGTTCACAGCGTTAGTTATACCCTAATTACTTGGATTTGTTCTCTTCTATGGCAAGAACCATACAACTGCATAAGCTTAAAATAAATTGGGTATTAGTATAACTAAAACAAGCTCGAAACCACAAGACAGCCCACAGACACCTGACCCTTGCATGGAGTTGGCTGTAACAGCAGGATGAGCTGGGCAATAGTCATCTGATCCTAGAGTAATTTGCAGGCGCAGCAAAAGTTTCTGAAATATTTTTGCAAATATAGCTAAAATTTGCTGGAGATCGAGAAAATCCAGGCAAGGCCTGGAAAATCCTGAGGCTTAGTATGTCTAATTATTGTTGTAATGTCTGAGATGTATTACTAACACGTGGCAACACCAGACTGGCTGGGCAGCAGATCTACAGTCCTGCTGGATACCAGAGAGAAAAGAAATTAGTTTAAAAAGAATGAGAAGAGTGAGACCCCCTGCACTGGCAAACCTGTTTTTTCCATAGTACCATGAAAAGAGCATCCTGTATACTTGCCATGTGATGGCACCATCCCCACATGGAGAGCTTGGGGCAGCTTTCTGTCCCCTGGATGGGTGAGACCCCACTCGCTCTAAACCTCAGCAGGGCTGGAGAACTCCCACAGCCTCCAGCTTCTGGTGGTGGCCTGTCCGACCACAGCATCCTGCAGCAAGGAGCTCCCGAGGAGCAGCCAGCAGTGGGGAGGAAACCCTGCCTGCCGTCGGGCATCAGATGATGATCCCCCGTAATTTTGCATCATGAAACAGAGCCAAGAAAGAGGAAATCACCAGAGTGATCTGGTGGTAGCACGAGGTGGTGGGGTATTTCAGGCTTTTTTCTTTCTACAAGGACGGGCACAGGGCTGTGGTACCTGATCTCCACACTGTCCCCATCCTGAGTCTGGCTCTGCTGCTTGCCTTGTCCCAGAGAATTCACCAAAGAGCGTGAGAAGGCCAAGTCACGGGGCACGTTTCAGAAGCTGCGGGAGAAGCAGCAGCTGGAGGAGGATCTGAAGGGCTACATGGACTGGATCACCCACGCAGAGGTCATGGACAGTGACCGGGCCAGGGGAGAAGGTACCAGCTGTGCTTGGTCAAAGATCTGTAGCATGACGGTTGGGTTCCAAACACTGGCCATCCTAGAGAGGAAGGGTAGAGACCTTTGGAGAAATCACAGACTTGTTTTGCTTGAAAATCTATGAAACAAAATGCTTTGACATCTGCAGAAAAGTTTCCTTATATTTTTTTTCTTTCCTGAATCATTTTATTGCATCTGACCCAAACTAGCAATAACTTGTCTCTCATGCTAGATCTCCACCTCAAGCACCGTGTTTAATATTTGCAGACTACTACAAAGGTCTAGGTTTCCTTTGGCAAAACGCTCTTGAAATGGCCATGAGAAGCCAGGAGGAGCGCGTGCGCTGTTGCGTGCAGGGGCAGAGTGCAGGGTTTCTAGCTCGCACACTAACAGATGCATTAATTTCTTGCCATTGCTTGCCAATTTTGAGGGGTTAAAAGTGGCTTGGGGGAGGAGGTGAATGTACAGGCATCTAGCCAAAGGTTCCAAGGCCTGGGGATCTCCACTGCTGAGCTGGTGTATCTGCTGGGCCACCCTGCCTAGTGAAATAACCTTTGATGCCTCACGCTGAGCCTTGGGACTTGTGTGCAAAGAGCCTTGGGAAGCAGTGGGAAAGAAAAAATGCCTCTTGCACACCTGTGACCAGTGCTCTTACATAGCTCCTGTTGTTCGGCATTTGCTCAGATCACAGCAGCCCCCAGTCTCCTGTGTGCTGGGGGTGTCTCGCGCTGGGGGAGCCTGCGTACACGCTGCGGTCTGCTCCGGCTGCCTCTCTGGGTTGCTGCTGCTCTTGCTGAGGGGCAGGTGCTCCTGCTGCCTCCTGCTGGGTTTTGCACCTGGCACTTGAAACCTTCTGTTCAAACTCTTGCTGCTGTCTCCCTGAGATGGCGTTTCTTGATTTAACTTCTGATGGGGAAGCTCTTCCTGATGTGCTCCTGGGAGTGGTCCCCTCCCGTATGTTCTTTCCAAGGGCTCCAAGGAAAGCCTGGGATGTCGTTGCCTCCATAGGTATGATGCCATCGGATGAAGGAGGGTCAGAGACAGAGAGCTTGTATGAAATTGAGGGCATGAACAAGTGGATTCTCTACTTGTAAGTATGCACTGGTTGGACCATCTGCTGCTGTGCTTGCGCAGCCTCTCGCTCGCTGTCCTGGCTGGGCCAGGCTTTCTTGTCAGCTTCTGAGGGGGAGCCAAGGGCTGCGTGCTCAGGGAGAGAAGCAAACATTGCAGCCAGTGAACAGGGGATTATGCTCTGTTACTGGCAAAAAGCCACTTCAAGGTGAACAACCTCTTCATTCTGGGACCAGGCTCTGAGCATCCTCTCCTGGCCCATGCAGCATGTCTCGTTATTTAGGAGCTGGGCTTGTAGCAGCCAGCCAGAGGGGACTGAAGGGCAAAAAGGAGCCGTGAGGTGTTTGAGTGAATGAACCGCAATGCTTGAGCATCAAGTGCCAGGGGCAGGGTTATGTTCCTGAGCCCTTTTCAGGGAAGGGCCCTGGTGACGGGAGCAGGGGTGGCTTTGCTCTGCAGCCTGCAGGCACAGCCCCAGGCTGGGCAGGACCCGCTGGCCAGCCCTGCTGACCCTTTGGCCATCTCTCCAGCCGTCAGTGGAGGCGTTGGAACCGAATGTTTCGTAGGAAGTGCAGGGATGTGGTGAAGTCCAAGTTCTTCTACTGGCTTGTCATCCTGCTGGTGGCACTGAACACCCTCTCCATCGCTTCTGAGCACCACTTCCAGCCAGAGTGGCTGACAAGGGTGCAAGGTGAGCAAAGAGCCTGAGGAAGAGGGAGGGCCCGGGACACCCTGCTGCCCTGCAGGTGTGCGTGAACTCTTCCTGTGCATGCATGGCCACACTGGCATGGCACAGGGGCTGTTAGACACATGCAGACTTGCTCGTGCACACAAACACAGCCTGCACACAGGTGTGTGTGCACCATCCCCGCTGCACTGTCGCACAGCTGCACATTGAGCGTGCGTGGTACACGGTTGTACATGCATGGTATTCTTAGGGACGTGGATTTGCCTGGTGAACACACACATTTATGCCTGTACCTGCATGATGCACATGAACACACATTGCACGCACTCATGCAGTGCAGCCACACACATTTATGCCTGCAGTCACACCACCTGTGTCCCCCCACGTGCAGACGCACACAGATGCACGGAGTACAGGCATGCACGCGTGTACACAGCTCAGCCACAGGTACACACCCATGCGTGCACTGCATGGACTCACGCACAGTACAGCCGTGCTCCTACGCGTACAAGCACACCGTTGCACATCACCCTTCTCCTCATCTTCCTCTCCTCTGTGCTCCCTCAAAAACAGCATTTGCTGCAGCTGCAGCTCGGGGGTGGAGAAGGGAGGTGACGAGTTCCTGCTGTGCTGTGCTGAGATGAAGAGGTCCGTGCTCTGATGGGCTGGGTCTCTCACCCTAGACAATGCCAACCGGGTGCTGCTGGCACTCTTTGTGGCTGAGATGTTGCTCAAGATGTACGCGCTGGGTCTGCGCCAGTACTTCATGTCGCTCTTCAACCGCTTTGACTGCTTCGTGGTGTGTGCGGGGATCTTGGAGACCATCCTGGTGGAGCTCGGCACCTTGTCACCCCTGGGCATCTCTGTGCTGCGTTGCATCCGGCTCCTCCGCATCTTCAAGATCACCAGGTGGGGAAGGAGCTCTGTGGGTGCTGGGGGCTCGCGGGCCCCCGGCGTCACTGGCCTTGGCCTGGGGAGGGCTGCAGCAGGAGCAGAGCTGGTAGGTCCTGGCTGGAGGAACAAGGCCAGGCTGGGAATTTCTGTCTCCAAGACATGGTCTGGGAGTGACAAGGAGGACAGAGCAGGGCTTGCTGGAAGTCTCCTTGGGGTCCCTCTCGCTCTGGGTTCTGGGGTGTTGTAAATGGGAGTGTTGTGGGCCAGGACTCCGGGCTCCCCTTTTTGGCACCAACGCACTGTGTGTTCATTCCCTATCCTGCCTGCTGGTGCCCTGTGCAGGCAGCAGGGTGTATTGCCTGTCACACCACGCCTGGAGCTTCATTTCCACCTCCTGGGGCCTGGCTGGAGCAGTCCCAGTGCCTGCCTGTGAGCGCTGCTGGTTCAGAGCCCCCCTTGCTGGGTGGCTGGCACATCCCCCTGGGCGAGACGGTCTGTTCCCTGCGCCTACTTGGTCCTGCCCATTCCTTCCCCTCCCGCACGCTCCTGTGTCTCCTCTCCCCAGGTACTGGACGTCCCTGAGCAACCTGGTGGCCTCCCTGCTCAACTCAGTCCGCTCCATTGCCTCTCTGCTCCTCCTCCTCTTCCTCTTCATCATCGTCTTTGCACTGCTGGGCATGCAGCTCTTTGGGGGCAAGTTTGACTTCGAGGACATGGAAGTGCGGCGCAGCACATTTGACAACTTCCCCCAGGCCCTCATCAGTGTCTTCCAGGTCTTGGGGCTGTGGGAAGTGCGGCCGGGCACTGGACAGGGTGCTGGGGGTCTCTGCAGAGCCACGGGGTCACCTGGCAAGAGCTGGTACTCGGAGGGATGTGGGTTTGTGGGAGGTGGTGTGGCTTTGTGCAGGAGCATGGAGATGCGATTGGGGTCAAAAGCAGTAGCGCAGGTTCAGGGCTGGAGCGGGGAGGTGGGTCTGGCCGTGGGGCTGTAGGGGTTGTGGGGGTTTGGGATTGGAGCCAGGAGGGCAGGATCGAGCTGTCGGGTTCTGCTGTGCTGTGTGGGCTCTTGAGTCCCTGTTTCTGCTCTGCCCCCAGATCCTGACTGGAGAGGACTGGAATTCAATCATGTATGATGGGATCATGGCCTACGGGGGCCCATCCTTCCCTGGCATGCTGGTCTGCATCTACTTCATCATCCTCTTCGTTTGTGGGAACTGTATCCTCTGCCTGCGAGGCCAAGCCCAGTGCCTTAGCATCAGCTACCCAGGCTGGTGAAGGAGAGGGAGGGAGAGGCTTTCTTGACCTTTTCAGTGCTTGCCTTAAGGTTTTCTGTTCTGAACAGCAAGGGAGCAAACCACAGGCTTCAGGGCTTGCACTGGCGGTGGCTGGGGTCTGAGCTCTGGGGGAAAGCACCCCACAGGGCCAGTTTTGATGGCCAGCAAGTGTAGATTCAGCGATCAGTCAATGCAGTAATGAGACTGAGCTGGACAGACTGAGCTGATGCAGAGAGGGCAGCCAGCCCAGAGCTCATTACTCACAAGGATGGGCGCGGGGTTAGGGGTCACCAGCCAGGGTTATCTCAAGGGCCCAACTCCAGGAAGGTTTCTCAGGGCATGCGGGGGACCACGGGCAGCTCCAGCCCCATCCTCCAAATGGGAACCAATTTCATACCCTTAGCGCCGTTGCTCCAGATATCCTCCTCAATGTCTTCCTGGCCATCGCAGTTGATAACCTGGCTGAGGCTGAGAGCCTGACCTTAGCCCAGAAGGCCAAAGCAGAGGAACGCAAACGGCGGAGGATGTCCAGGTGAGTGCTGTAGTCCTTGGCGGTGGGAGCTCCCAAATCAGGTGCTTTGGTGTGAGGGGACAGAATGGCATCGCCCATGCTGCTGCCCACAGTTCAGTTCCTGTTCATCCCTCCTCTCCGCTCAGAGGTTACCCAGAGAAGTCTGAAGATGAGAAGCAGATGCTGGCAAAGAAGCTTGAGCAGAAAGTGAAGGGAGAAGGGATTCCTACAACAGCTAAGGTCAGTGCTGATGGGCCTGAGCCTTGGGGTGCTCCTGGTGAGGGACCAGGCTCCTCCTCCCACCAGCCAGGACTGGAAAAAGGCTTGGAGCCAGCCTGGGTCTGGACTCTTCTGGTCCAGAATTGCTCCTCACCTTAGCATCCTCTGGTGATGGGGGCTCTGTGGGCCCAGGGAGGACATGTTGCCTGGTGAAACAGGTCTATTGCTGGGGATCCTTTTCCTCTAACTAATTTCCTGGGCCACAGCCAGTTGTCAGTGGTTGAGACGGGCTGGTGCACACCAGTGTGGAGGGCAGCAGAGCAGGTCAGCAGCATTCCAGATCTCCTTTATGTCCACACCGGCACCCCCTGTAGGCAAAAGCCTCTCTTGGGCTGTGCTGACTGTGTTCTGAGCTGCCTCTTAAAAGCATCTGGCGCCAGCAGCTACTTCCCTATCCACTTTCCAGGGATGCCCCATGGGAACTCGCCCAGGAGTCACCCAAGAGCTGCCCAGCACACATTCTCCTGTTCCATCCCCTTGGTATTGCTTTTTGCTCAGACTGGAGCACCCCTGAGGTGTTTTCCCTCGCCCTGCTCCATCCTGAGCTAGGACTCCATGTGCTCAGTGCTTTACGGGCCAAATGCAGAGACATTGCTTGCCCCACACGGCTTCCAAGGTGATAGAGTCTGGCCAGTGTGCAACATTTGGCAGCAATATTGGTGCACACAGCCACATGTCCTACTTTCTGTCTCTCATTTCAGTTAAAAGTGGATGAATTTGAATCCAATGTCAATGAGATCAAAGACCCCTACCCTTCTGCAGACTTCCCAGGTAAGGCTTGTCCCTGGCAGGGCAGTAGCCAAGCTGGGGAGGCACTGCAGAACCCTGCCTGTGTGAGGGGTGAAGGATGTGGTGACCATCCGCCACCTTCAGGGTACTGAGGTCCTTCTGGCACAGATGCCAAATCAGGATCATAGGATCAGAGGATTGTCCATAAGGTCATATTCCCTCTCCCTCTGTGGGTGATTCTTTCCTTTTCCCTCCTCATGGCCACCCTGCAGGTGACGATGAGGAAGATGAGCCTGAAATCCCCCTGAGTCCTCGGCCACGTCCTCTCGCAGAGCTCCAGCTGAAAGAGAAGGCTGTGCCCATGCCTGAAGCCAGCTCCTTCTTCATCTTCAGCCCAACCAACAAGTAGGCACTGACTCTTCTTCCTGCCTTGTGGAGCCTGGGTACCTCTGGCACCGACCCTTCCCGGTGGGGTCCTGTTTGTGTGTAACAGCCAGCTCTGAAGGGAGCCGGCTCACTGGGAAAAGTCTTCTCTGTGGAAGGGTCGGCACAGACATCCCTTCATGCCTAGGGCCTCAGGGTTTAGCCATAATCCTCTTCCCAGCTACCGTGGCCCTGTCTGATGTCCCTCTGGCCCCTTGCAGAATCTCCTGCCGTTTCTGTCCCTGGCAGGTTTCGGATGCTGTGCCACAGAATTGTCAATGCCACCTGGTTCACCAACTTCATCCTGCTCTTCATTCTGCTCAGCAGCATCTCGCTGGCAGCTGAGGATCCCATCCGGGCCGAGTCCTTCCGCAACAAGGTGCCCGTGTAGCCGTGGAGGCTTGGGATGGGTGGGGGAAACCTCATGGAGACCCCCAGCTCCCCAGTAAGCAGAGACCTGCTTGTCCAGGTGTCATGCCTAAGCAGGTAGTGTGATTTCATCCCTGCCTCTGGGAGGGTGTCATACGCTCTAGGTGGCAAACTGGACCACTGGTGTGTGCCGCATCCTGAAATGCTGCTGGCATGGAGCAGTGGTAGCCACAGGTCTAGCCACACAAGGCACAAATGGGTCTGTACCCAAGTGGTGTCTGGCAGGGGTGGGGGGCTCTCACATGAGACACTTCCCAGGGCACTCCGTGCTTTTGGGGTCAGATGCTTTCAAGTGAATCAGATCAAGCCCCACTCAGTTGGAAACTGAGAGCATGGTCCCAGGCTGCAGGTTGGGTCATGCACTGCGGAAAATCAGCGACACTGAAGGAAGTTCTGGCATCTTCCTGCCACTGGGTTTGCAGGCTGTGTTGAGCTAGATGGGATGGGGTCCCAAGTCCACAGAGTGAAGGGCAAAACCACAATGCCAGGACGTTTGAACACGCTGGAGCATTTCCCATGTTGCCCAAATCTCATCCAGTTTTGGTGCATCTGTCCCCAGGTTCTCGGATACTTTGACATTGGTTTCACCTCTGTCTTCACAGTTGAAATAGTCTTGAAGGTGAGTCCCTCTGCCCCATGGTCCTGGCCATGCGCGTGACCCTGTGCATGGGTCTAGACTGTTCTGGCCACGGGCACTCACGCGCTTTGGATACACACTCGAGGTCCCATTGAGGAGAAGCTGCCAGCTGATCCTCACCTCCCCAGAGTTCATGCAGTCTAGGCAGTGCGTAACCCACTCCAGAGGCCACTTGTCCCTTCCAGGGAGGCCAGGCAGCTGAGTTGGCTGATGTGATGCAGGAACAGATGGGCCATGGCACCGGCATTTTCGTTCTGACATGACCTTAAGAAAAACTTTGAGAAAGAGAAAGCAACAGAAAGCTGTCGAGTAAAACAGTAATTCAGCAGCTGCTGCATGTTGCTCCCACTCTAAGTCTCTTTACTCTTCTCCTCTTTAATTTGCTGAATGACTGGGAAGTCTTTTTCTGGGAAGTGTTTTCTCTCCAGCCAGTACAATACAGAGGATGTCCAGCTGAAGTCAGCTTCCTGCCTGGCTGCAGAGGTAGAGCTCTGAGCAGGATAGGGTCCCCAGGCCATGTGAGAAGCCCCTCGTGCCTTGTCCGCCCCAGGGCTACGGAGGGACCATGCCCCCGCGCCTTGCCTGGCCTCTCTCCTAACTCCTTCTGCTCCCCAGATGACAGCCTATGGTGCTTTCCTGCACAAAGGCTCCTTCTGCAGGAACTCTTTCAATATCCTCGACTTGTTGGTGGTCGCCGTCTCCCTCATCTCCATGGGAATTGAGTAAGCTCCTCCATGCATCGCGGGGTGCACGCTTGGTCTGTTTAGCCTGGCAGGGCAGCTGGGTTGATGGAGCTCTCCATGCTGGATGGAGAAGAAGCAGCTAGCCCAAGGGCTGGGCATTGGCCCATGTCCATAAAGTCATGCTTAGTGGGACAGGGCATGGACAACTGGGAGGCAAACTCCTTGAGTGTCGAAGGTGGAGATCTAGGTAGGAATTCCATTTGGAGCTGCTTTCTCTAGCTGCCAGTGTCCCTTGGCCTTATGTGGGGTGTTGGTTTAGTGACATCTGCATGTCTCTGCCGTCCCTTGCCCCTCACCCCTGGTCCCAGCCTGGCCTCCCTGGCTGCTTGGTGGGGCTGGGTCAGGCTGGCCTGGGCAGGGGAGTCGCCCCATCTCAGCTCTGCCTTCCTCCTCAGGTCCAGTACCATCTCAGTGGTGAAGATCCTCCGGGTGCTGAGGGTGCTGAGACCTCTGCGAGCCATTAACAGGGCAAAGGGCCTGAAGGTAAGAGGAAGGCTGGGGCTGGGGGTCCTCGGCCCATGGGAGTCCTCACAGGAGGTTATGTGGTGAGCATCATGCCCTGTGGGCTTTGCGGGACCAGGAACACAGTTTCCCTCTCCCCATTGTGGAAGGGGTCTTGGGACCCACCCCTGCAGTGAGAGGGTGTGGGACATGCAGCAGGGGCTTGCCGCAGGCATACTCACGTGTGCACTGTCCTCGACCTCCGCAGCATGTGGTCCAGTGTGTGTTCGTGGCCATCAAGACTATCGGTAACATTGTGGTTGTGACGACATTGCTGCAGTTCATGTTTGCCTGCATCGGGGTCCAGCTCTTCAAGGTGAGACCTGTCTCAGATGGACAGGAGTGATGTTCTGCTCAAGGCACATCCTGGGCAGGCTCTTCTTGTCACAGCCCTTGAGGGGGTGTCTCCCAGTGCTGAGGTCAGCACAGGCTGTCCTCTCCTGTGCTCTGCCTGCACCAGACCTCCCGGCAGAAGAGCCAGCAGTGGGAGGAGGACAGGATGCACCCAGGATATTGCCAGGTCCAGCACATGTAAAAGGGACCAGCTGCCTCTCCCCATGTAGTGCCTCAGTTTCCCCCTTTCTAAGGCAGCAAGTGCTTCTGACTTCCTCAGCGCTTTGGATGCAAAGTGTTTCCTTTTTCACAGCACCACTCTTTCTCTCTGGGCCTTGGCTGCTCCTAGGCAGAGCTGGCCCTTGCTGAGCTCAGCTTTGTTCTAATAATTGAGCTTAAATTCCCAGCCGATGTGGGGAGAGTTTTCAGACTGAGCAGTCCTGTCAGCATACCTTAACTTTTAGTTAATTCTATGGTTACTGCTTTCTTGCCTGTTTTCCAAGTGGTTGGCTCCCGGGTAGGGTGAGCTACATAGGTCTCAGCTCAGGGCCCTGGAAGATTTGCTCCTATCACTAGGCAACGTTTACTTGTCCCAGCCTGGGTCTGACCCCAGGGTCTGCCATGGCCCCTGAAACACTCTGTGAACTGGGTTGTGTTGGTATGCGGAGTGGGGAAGCCAGTGGTGGTAGGAGGCAGGGTGGGGACTGACTGTGGGCTGGGAAAAAGTCAAAACTCCCCAGGGCTTCCGAAGTCACAGCAAAATCATAGCCTCTCCTGATCCCTGTGAAATGCAGGGCAAGTTCTACAGATGCACAGATCCATCCAAGATGACAGAGAAGGAGTGCAGGTAAGAGCTCTCTGCAGCTCAGCCCCCGCAGGGCAGTGGCGAGGGAGGGGGAGGGGGGTGTGTGGTGGGGGCCACTTGTGTTCCTGCATCCAAACAGTGGCGCTGGGGTCTCATGCTGTTCTCCCTCACCCTGGGGTAAATCAGAAACAAGCACAAGGCCGTCCTCCCCTCCCAGGGGCGGCCAGTGCTGCAGCGGGTGGGCTGAAGGGGGCCCTGCCCCGTGACCACCGCATCTCTTCTGCTGCAGGGGGTATTTCATCAACTACGTGGACGGCGACCCCACACAGATTGAGCTACAGGAGCGTGTCTGGGTGCACAGCAACTTCCACTTTGACAACGTCTTCTCAGCCATGATGTCGCTTTTCACTGTGTCCACCTTTGAGGGCTGGCCAGAGTGAGTATGGGCCTGCCGAGGGATGGGTCTCTGTGCTGGAGCAGGTCACTGCTGCAGACCTTTACCATGGTAAAGAAAGAAGAGCTGCCCAGGCTAAGGAGCAGGGCTAGCCATCCTGGCAGTGGCTGTGGAGCTGACAAGGTCATCCTAGCAGCTCTGTTCTACCACTGTTGGGTTTAGGATGTCCCCAGAGCTCTCTGTAACCTTCAAGAGGAGGGATGGTCTTTCCCACCTAATTAGGGTCTCTGTTGCCTTGCTTTCCCTCTTGTAGGCTCCTATACATGGCCATTGACACTAATGCTGAGGATACGGGCCCCATCTACAACTACCGAGTGGAGATTGCAGTGTTCTTCATCATCTACATCATCCTCATTGCCTTCTTCATGATGAATATCTTTGTGGGCTTTGTCATTGTTACCTTCCAGGAGCAGGGGGAGAACGAGTACAAGAACTGTGAGCTGGACAAGAACCAGGTAACTGGGACTGCTGGGACAGGGCAAGGTGGACCAGCCCTGGGTCTGGCACTGCTGGGGCTGGCTGGTTGGAATCAGCCCTTAGTGGTGGCACTGCTGGCGCAGAGGCGTTGAACCTGCCCCAGGTCTGTTCGCTGCTGGGGCAGGGTCAGCTGGACCCACACTGGACACAACACAAGCCTTCCAAGGAAGGGCAGAGTGAGCCAGAACCAGGGAGTGGGTCTTCAGGTGCAGGTAGGGTGCCCAGACTGAGCTGGAGCAGAGAGTTGTGCCCAGTTCTGGGCTCCCCATTACAAAATGGACATGGATATACTGGGGTGAGTCCAGCAAAGGGCCTCTGAAATGATCGAGGGTCTGGAGCATCTGTCATACAAAGAGAGGCTGAGACCCGAGTCCGTTTGGTGTTGAGAACAGAAGGCTCATAGGGATCTTGCCTACGTGTATAAATACCTCATGGGAGAGTGAAGGAAGGCTCTTTTCAGTTGTGCCCAGTGAAAGGACAAAAGGCAATGGGCACAAATTGAAGAAAACAAGAAATTCCATTTAAACATAAAAACCCCCTTTTTTTATGGTGAGGGTGGTCAAGCACTGGAACAGGTTGTCCAGAAAGGTTGTGAGGTCTTTATCTTTGGAGGTATTCAGAACCCAACTGGACACAGTCCTGAGCAATATGCTTTAGCTGGCCGTGCTTTGAGCATCTCCAGAGGCACCTTCCACTGCCAGGCTCTCTGTGATGCTGTCATGCTGTGATTCTGGCTGGGGACATCAAGGTTGAAAGCAGCAGAAGCAAGACTGACATTGGCAGAGGACTTGGCACGTGCTGGGGAGGAGGACAGCTAGGCAGGGATGGTGGCCAGAGGAGGTGCTGGCATGCTCAGGTGCTGAGCCAGCGTGCAGAAGCAGCACAGGCACCTCGAGCTGAGGGTGCTGGGGCTGATGTGAGCAGCCCATGAACCCCTCAGAGCTGGCCCAGGCCTTCTGGGGCCTGCTCAGCACCTCCCTGGTGCAGAAAGAAGACTCAATGTCCCCTTCACACCTGGTTCATGTGGTGTCTTCAGGCTGCTCTTGTCCAGTCCTGAGAGACCCTGGGAGAGTGCCATGATAACCAGGCAGGCTCAGGGCTTGAAGGTCTGGTAAAAGGGCAGCATGGCAATCTTTGGAGGCAAGCGGTGGCTTTGGAAACTTGGTCCCATGTGGGGGTGCATTTGCAGAAAGCACAGCAGATACTCAAACCATCGCTGTCCCTGGCCCATGTCACTGAGCTGAGGGAGAAGGTGGGGATCCAGCTTGTGTCTGTGGGGGTGTGCAGTGGTGGTGCTGACTCTGTGCCTGTGCTCTCCCTTCCCCAGCGCCAGTGTGTGCAGTACGCGCTGAAGGCTCGCCCGCTGCGGCGCTACATCCCCAAGAACCCCTACCAGTACCAGATCTGGTATGTGGTCACCTCCTCCTACTTCGAGTACCTCATGTTTTGAACACCATCTGCCTGGGCATGCAGGTAAGGGGCACGGTGCCCACCGTGGGTGGTGGAGGGTGTCCCCAGCAGTGAACGGGTCAGCTCAGCCCTGCCGCCTCCCAGAGAGCTTCTGGGGAGGAGGTCTTTCCTACACAGCAAAGCTCATGGTGTGTGCCCAGCACCCCAGGGGTAGCAGCAAAGTGGGACTGGTTGGATGTGGGGACCCCAGAGAGGGGGCTGCAGGGGGGAAATCTCCTTTTTGCTGATCATTGCTGAGCCATAGGTCTGTGGGAGGGGGCTCTGCATCCAGCACACGCCTCTGGGCTCACAATGGAGGCTGCACCTGCCGTGGGCTAATGTGGCACCTTCTGCCTTCTCCACAGCATTACAACCAGTCTGCAGAAATGAACCACATCTCGGACATCCTCAACGTGGCCTTCACCGTTCTCTTCACCCTGGAGATGATCCTCAAGCTCATGGCCTTTAAAGCCAAGGTGAGGGGAGGACATGAGGACATGATCTGGAGAGTGGGAGAGAGCCTCAGGCCAGGTCTGGGGGTTCCCTTTACCCTGCATTTGGTGTCTCTCCTATACAAGCACCCCCAGGCCTACAGCTCCAGAGAACTTCTCCTTGTGAGACCCTTGGGTACCCCAATGCTCAGGACTTATGAATTTCTGGAAGGACTACTGTTTGTCAGGGCTACCCTTGCTAGCCAAATCCAACCCAGGCCAGCCAGCCATTGTTCCCATCTTCAGGGTCATCTGTCATTGGTGGGGTCATAGCTCTAGCCACCTCAATCCCCTCTGCTCATTTCACACCGTGGCAAGACAGGACCAAACAATGACCAGAGGGTACCAGGTCCGACCACTGTCCTGTCTTTTGGCTCTCCCTGACACGCCAGAGGTCACTGTGATCCTTCTGGCACTCCCTACTCTGGGTTCTGACATCTCTCTCCTCCTTGACTTAACCCTTGGATGTTCACTCCTCTGCCTCTTCCCTGGCAGGGCTACTTCGGGGACCCCTGGAACGTCTTTGACTTCCTCATAGTGATTGGCAGCATCATCGATGTCATCCTCAGCGAGATTGATGTAAGTGTCAGGCTGCTTGGGCACGAGGCTGTCCCCACAGAGCACTGCTGCCATCACCTGCAGTGCCTGCCCTGGGGTGAGACAGGGATACTGGTGTGGTGTCCAGCTCTGCGGAGTGTTGGGGTCCTCTCCTCTCTCCCTGCTCTGTTTGGTTCCGAGGAGGGACAAGCCAGGATCAGCCCATGGCATGAGTGTATGGAGATCACAGCCATGGCGCTGTGGACCTTACGTAGGGGACCGTCCCCAGCCAGCCAACATGTCACGCTGCCCCCTCCCCTCCCTTCCCCTGAATCCGTAGGCACGGGCATCCTGTGGAAAACAGTCTGCTCACTCAGAACTGGACCATGAGCAGCAGGATGTGTGCCAGCCCCTGCCCCACTCTCTATGCCTGTCTCCCCCATGTGCGTGCCTGGATGGGCAGTTACCCACGTGTCCAGCCTCAGATCAGCGCAGGTGGGAAGAGAAAGGGTTCTGACAGCTCCCTGTACCCACAGGACACTGCTGTCCCACACCAGGGGAGGATCAGACACATTGAATTTCAAGGCGTTTGCTTTGCGTGTGTCCCTTGATTCAGCGATCCATACATGTACACATGTGACTGTATACGGGTGCATGTGTATACTCTTTCAGAAGCTCCATGCCATATAAGCTGCCTGGCTAGAGGCAGTTAAGCGCTATATGGTAAGTGCTCTGCTGGGAGCATTTTCAGAGCAGTGCTAGGAAGGCAGCGTGCTACTGCCTTTCATAGCACTGGGACATCCACACTCCGTGTCTAGCACTGAAAATGCCCCTGTGCACCAGGTGGTTGTGTGCTGCGTTTAGCAGATCTGATGGTAACTCTAGAAGCAGGATTATGTAGATTATAGATTAACCATCTTTAGTGACTTTGCATGCGGTCTCCTCTTGGGAGCAGGGCTTGCCGACTCTGGTGCACCTCAGGGCTGTGTCTGGCAGAGCTGCTGCCACTGCCACTCCTGAGCAGGTGACTTTCAGCTGCTCTCTGTACTGGGGAGGAGAGGGTGTTCAGAGGCCCTTGGTGGCAGTCACCTTCTTCTCTGCAGGGTGGTCCCAGCCTCACAGAGCTGAGATGAGCAAAACCATCCACCTTCCTCCCCTGTGACGGCAATGTGCTCCTCCTTGCACATTGATACTGCCGTCCTCTGAGCCTCTGGGCTTCTCAGCCTTGACAAGCTCCCAGATTTCACGCCAGTGCTAGCCAGTCACCAGGTCTTCACCATCCTCGGCCCCCCAGGTCTCTGCACCTGGGACCTGGTTTCCCATTTCCTGTTGGGTATCTTTCCTAGGGTGCTGCCTCCTTCCCCACCTTGTTGTCACTCAGAAATGAAGTTCAAAGGATGCTCAAGGCCCTGTGCTGGGCAGAGATTTTTCAGTCCAGAGTGAGAGTCCAGGTGGGTTGGCACAGATGCCAAAGTGCTGCTGTGCTCGGCCGTGGGGCTATGGGGATGCCCAGGGACACAGGTCGCAGGTACCCAGAGGAGTCGGGTGCCCTGGCTGGGCTGGCAGGGACTGAGGCAGGTGGCAGGGCTCTGCAGGAGGCCAGGCAGGATGTCAGGAATGGTCCTGTCTGGCCCGAGTTTCCCTGGTCCTCTCCCCCAGGCCTGGGTGCTGGGGCACTAAGAGCACTGCTCTCCCCTCCCAGTCCTCCGAGCTCTTCAGGGACCTCCCTGCCAGGCTGTCCCGCTGTGGCAGGTCTCACCCCAGTGACCATCTGTGTCCCCTCCTGAGAGCAGAGCCCCTCACAGCTGCCCCAGCCTTCCTCCATGTGCATTTTTCTCCACCCAGCCCACATCTCTCCCAGCATCGCCAAGATTTTCCCAGCCATCTGGCGATGTGCAGGGGGATTAGGATTAAGAGGTGGAGGGACAACCTCACCTTCCCTTCTGGTAAGTGTCCTCTCTGCTGAGGAGAGACCCCCCCATCAAGTGGGGCTGGTACCTCTGGTCTCCAGGAGCTGTTTGCAGCCACTGCACCTTGGTCACCTTGCTGGCATGGGCAGACCTTGGGGGCTGCAGTGTCTTCAGGAGGGTGGTGTTCACCAAACAAACCTGCACCGCAGGGCAGGGGTGGCAGGTGACACCTCGCAGCAGCCAAGCCATTCCTGGTGGCACCCAGGCATACGACTCTGGTTTGCAAAGTCTGTCGTCTCCTCCTGTCTTTCCTTTCAGTGTCTTTTCTCCTCCCTCATGTCTCTGCGTGTGGCTGTCGGGGTGAGGCGGTGGGGAGGGTTGTGCTGTCAGGAGCTCTCTGCCACCCACCGCAGCCTTTGAGTTCCCCTGGACCGCAGCAGGTATTGAGGGGCCTGGGTGAAGGGTAAAGCAGGAACGGGGACCCCTCTGTCAGGGCTACCCCAGGCTCTGGGGTGTAGGTGGCTGGCAGCGTCCATGCTGCTTTGTCACTCCTGCCACTGCCTGCCCTGGAAGCTCAGCACCTTCGTAAGGGTCGACCCTCCCAGCTCACCCAAAGCCTCCTGCAGTCATAGAATCACAGAATCATGAAGGTTGGAAAAGACCTCAAGGATCATCAAATCCAACCGTCAACCCAACCCCACCTAACCCACTAACCCATGTCCCC
>NW_010125608.1:17385-17658 GCF_000699245.1 Pterocles gutturalis | reverse complement strand
TGGATCCTGATCTGTGCTGGGCCCCCCCACCGAGGGTCCGGTGTTGGTGTCTGTGTTGGGAAGGAGTTCCCCTGCCCCAGAGTGTCCCAGGCTCTCTGCAGAGAGGAATGTGTCTCCGGCTAGCTTTGGGGGTTTGTGTGCATGTGTGCGGGTGTGCGAGTGAGCCCTCCCCTGTGCGTGAAGGCGTGTGCTGATGTGCACACAGACCAGTGGTTCTCGCCTCGTGCATGGACGATGCCAGACAGTGGTTTGTCTCCTGCCGTGGGACTACCA
>NW_010125608.1:306-17294 GCF_000699245.1 Pterocles gutturalis | reverse complement strand
GAGCTGGTCACCTTTGCTCCCAGACCCCACCTGCCACAGCCCTGGGCCTGACCCGCCCGCGGGTGTCATGACACAGTCCTGAGCTTTGGCCCGGGTTTCCTGGCTCATACCCCCCTGCCCCAGATGTGTATGTCCCAGCAGGTGAGATGCAGTGGGGCACAGAAGTGGGTCAGTCCCTCACGAGCAGCGTGCTTCCCTGGCCATCTGCTGCCACTGCCCCTCAAAAGTCACATCGCCTTGTCCATGAGCCCAAGTGATGGCGAGTCTCTGCCTGTCCTTCCCCTGTGCTGCTCCTCTTGTCCCCAGTTTCTGTCTCACTTTTTCTTCTCTGCCTGTGTCTTTTTCTTCTGCAACCGCCAAGCCCTCCCTCCCTCTCATTCCTGCCTCACTTCTCCTGCTGACTCTCTTGTTCTCTTGACAGACTGTTCTTGCATCCAGTGGCGGATTGTACTGCCTCGGCGGGGGCTGTGATAGCATTGTAAATATCAGCTGCATGTGCTTGTGGTGCGCCCCTGTCCCCTTTGCTGCCCATGGCCATGCCAGCGTGCCGCCGGCCAGCGTTTGCATGAGTCCTGCATGTCGTTCGGACACACCAGACCCAGCTGCTCTCTCCAGGCTGTAGCTCTCCCCTTGCTGAAAGGGACTTAGGGCAAGACACCCCCCCCACCCCAGACAGCCCTTTGCACCCTGAGGTGTGCGGGGCTGTTCCGCAGCCCTCCTGGGTCCGTCCACTGGCCCAGCCGTGCCCTCCACCATCCCACCCCCAGCACTGCGGTATCCCACCCGGACAGAGCATCTCGCAGAGGTGTCCCTGGCTGCTGAGGGCAGGACGGTTGGCCTCAGTTCCTCTGACTGTCACCAGGTCTGTGTAAGGCCTGAAGGGATTTGCCTGTGCGAATGCAGCCTCTTAATGCTATTAGATGGAGAAATAGTAAAGAGGAGCGACGCTTGCACTGTGCCTTCCTGCAGGGAGCTGGCTGTGTCCCGTGGCTGCTGCCCTTGTGGGCTGGCTGGTGGCTGAGCCCACCATGGGGTACAGTGGGTGTGGGGTGCCTTGGGCTGGTCCATAGGAGCGCTGAAAATCATAGAATCATAGAATCATTAAGGTTGGAAAAGACATCAAGGATCATCAAGTCCAACCCAACACCACCTAACTCACTAAACCATGTCCCTAAGCACCACATCTACACACTTCTTGAACACCTCCAGGGATGGCGACTCAACCACCTCCCTGGGCAGCCTGTTCCAATGTCTGACCACGAATGGGGAAAGGCTGGCTGCAGGGTCCCATGCACTGAAATCTCTTCCAAGAGCTCCCAGGGCCTTGGTGCTGGGAACTGTGGAGGGCAAACTGGCCTGTGCTGGGCACTGTCCGGGTCCTGGTGAGGGGACATGGTGCACGGGAGCTGATGAGATGTTCCTGATGACGGTGCTTGCTGGGCAGGTGCTAGGCAGTAGGAGAGCAAAAGGCAAAAGAAAGAGGAGTGGGGAGAGGAGACGATGTTTTTTAGTGCAGCCCTGGGAACTCAGAAATGCCAGACTGGGGAAGCTGGAGCTGCTGGGAGGGGTGTTTTCAACTGAGTTTTGCTGCCCTTACATAGCTGGGAGTGGGTGAGCTGGATGGTGAGAGTGACAGGGCAGCAGTAGGGGTCTGGCAGGACGAGGGGACAGTGGGAGAGGCATCCCAAGTGGTGATGGAGTCAGGATGGACAACGTGGTGGACACCAGGAGGATTTGCTCATGGTTCCTGGTGGTAGAGGCTGGGGCTGCGGCTGTGCCGTGATGCAGCAACCAAGGGGCCCCCAGCCCCTCCAGCTGCCAGTGTCCCAGGTGGTCCCGGAGGAAACCTGTCCCTTTGAGCCCAGGAGCTGTGCCTGCTGGCTCCCCTCCTGCTTGCCCATTTTCCCTTGAGCCCAGGAGTCCCCAGCCCTGGGACATGGGTGTTTGTCCCTCCAAGGGAGGGACTGCGGCCACCTGAAGAGAGTGTGGGCATCACTGCAGGTGGGGGTGGCACCGGGAAGCACCCCCAGAGCCACCCTGCCTTCAGGCCCTCCTTTGGTTCATGAAAGCCCTGCTGGGACATTCTGGAACCAACCTTTCTGTGCTTAAACAGCCATCATTAACCCTTTGTGTGCCTGGTGCTTGGCCTACAGCTCACCTTACAAATGGACCCTGAGGTGGGAGCATCCCATATGGTACCTGCTGGGCAAGAGTCTGGAGGGACCTGAGCCCGTCCTTGGGCAGCCCTGTCTGACCCTGAAGAGCACAGCTCACCCAGCCTGCGTTACAGCATGCCTTTCTCCCTGCAGCGTTCCATCCCCCTAGCTAACGGGATTGCTCTCATACCCATAACCAGGGTGGAGATGTGAGACAGTGGGGTTGGGGAGATGAACGCATGGGGAAGGCTGGAGGCAAAGTGCCAGTACATCCCCTTTGCAGTCTGGTCCTCTGAGCAGGCAAGGGCTGTGGGGGCTGTGGCTGGGGGGCTGGGGGGGGAGAAATCTTGTTACCCTCCCACCGCCAGGGCTGTGGGGGCTGTGGCTGGGGCCCGGGAGGGGGAGAAATCTTGTTACCCTCCCACCGCCAAGCCATGGAGCCCCCCTTGTCTGCCTGGAGGCACCAGCACCCGCTGCCCTCCAAGTGTTGTGCTCTGACTGCAGGACTCTGATGACAACTCCCGTGTGTCCATCACTTTCTTCCGACTGTTCCGGGTGATGCGGCTGGGGGAGCTGCTGAGCCGGGGGGGGGGGGGCCGGACCCCCCTGTGGGCCTTCATCAAATCCTTCCAGGTACACAAGGAGCAGTGCTCCTCTCCCAGACAAGCACATGCCCTGGGCTGGCAGTAACCTCTGGTCCTCAGGCGAGCAGTCTGTCCTCAACCAGGCAGAGGGGGAAAGCTCCAGTGCTGGCAGGCTGCTGGCCTCAGGCTGGACCTGTGCAGGAGACCATTGCCTGTGTGGGTGGGAAGATGTCAGGGGTCTCCCTGGCTGACACCCCCCATGTGTCAGAACCTGAGACACAGCTGGGCTGAGCAGGCAGGGACTGCGCAGGCACATCAGCCCTGGGCCCAGCAAGGCTGGGCTTTGCACCAAGTGGGCAGCTCAAGGGCATGCTGCAGCATCTCAGCCCACAGCCCCTGCAGCTCCCTCAGCCCTGAGCATCCCTGGGTTGTGCTCGGCCTTCGTCCCAGCTGCAGAGACCCAGTGCTCCCTTGGGGGTTGGCGTAAGCCTCCCATGCCTGAGAACTGGAGAGTGGAGCTAGTGGGAGGGTGGTTGGAGGAGCAGGCAGAAAATAAGCTGTCCCCTCTCCACATGGAGGCCTGGATGCTGGCCCCATGCCAGCTCCAGACTCAACCTCCTCTCCCTGGATTGTCTTGATGCTGGGCTGGTGTCTCACATGAGCCATGGTCCTTTTGTCACAGGCTCTGCCCTATGTTGCTCTGCTGATTGTGATGCTTTTTTTCATCTATGCTGTGATCGGGATGCAGGTGAGAGGCACCAGGGTGGGATCTGGTCTTGAACAAGCCTGATAGCATCTGGGGAGATGGGATGGAGAGAGACTAGGTCCTCTGCCAGGCACTCCTTGGGACTTCGCACATGATGGGACTGTTTTACCCTGATCTCTGAAGGATGCTTACAGCCCCAGCAGCCTCCTCCCATCCCCAGCCTGCAGCTAGGGCAACTGAGGCACGTAGCAAAAAGCACTTTTGGAGTTAAGGGCACAACCTAGACATACAGTCACCAGTGCTTGTGCCTGGTTCGTAAGACCTTGTCTCCTTGGTCCACATGAGGTGCAGCCTAGGCAGGCACATTTTCACCATAGGCAGGAATGTCCAAGGAGCTCGTGAGCTGCAGAGCATTCACACCTTGGTCTGGCTCTTTTGGGGACACCCAAAGACAGGTAAACAAGAGGAAGAGGAGCTCAGGGTCAGGGGTGGTCTGGAGGGTGGTCGGTGCCTGAAAAAGGGTGCTGGGGACCTGACAATGTGGTTTACAGATGTTTGGGAAGATCGCCATGGTGGACGGGACCCAGATCAACCGAAACAACAACTTCCAAACCTTTCCACAAGCTGTGCTGCTCCTCTTCAGGTCAGTCTTGTCGTGGTGAGTGGGCAGCTCCAGAAGGGAGCTGGGCTCAGAGGCCACATGGGAGCCCACCAGCTTGGAGAGACAGACACCAGCATTTCTGTAGCTGATTTCTTTTTTACCCTCCAGAAAGATTTCTTGCAGCGGTGGAAGCATTTCAGGAGTGGCTGGCTGTTTGCTGGGTGTGGCTGAGCTGCAGGAGAGAGGGGCACTTTGGGGTTTCTATTCTGAACATTTCCTTCCCAGATTGGATTTTAATTTGTGAATTGTGAGGAAACTCAAGGGGAAGCAAGAGCTCAAGCCCACAGCTTTCCTTGACTCCCAACTCTTTACTGTGGAGCTTTCAAGAGCAGACTCCCCACAGCAGCACAGCAAGCCCGGGATTCAGACTGCTCCTTTCCCAGCAGCTCCCCGTTCCCGTGTGGACTGGGTTGGCCACAGCCCTCCCTGCGTGCCCGGCTCTGTCCAGGACAGGCAGGGAGCAGCAGACATCCCCTCTCCCCAGGTGTGCGACCGGCGAGGCCTGGCAGGAGATCCTGCTGGACTGTAGCTACGGCAAGCTGTGCGACCCCGAGTCAGACTTTGCTGAGGGCGAGGAGTACACCTGCGGCACAGGCTTTGCCTACTTCTATTTCATCAGCTTCTACATGCTCTGCGCCTTCCTGGTATGCCGGCTCCCTGTGGCTCTCCCGTCCTGGCCCTGGTGTTGAGTTAGCCTTGCATCTTGTGGGGCTGAGCCCACAGCACCCTCCTCCTGGGGCATCATTCCCCAGCCCATCTACCCAGCCGTGCTGTGAACCTGGCACTGCACTCCCGTGGGACCCAGGATCCCCCCTTACATCCTTCCCCCAGCCCCCAAGTGCCATTCGGATGTGTCTGTGCTGGCTCTTGCAAGGGTAGGGTGGGAAGACCTGCCCTGTGCCTGCTGCAGCTTTTCACAGGTCTCCTTGGGTGGGAGGCCTGTCCCTGCACGGGGTGACCCACAGCATCCCTTGGGAACCCAAGCCCCTTCTTCCAAACACATCTGCTGGCATCTCCGCGGCAGCGCTGCCCTGCTCTATGCACTGTCCGTCTGCCACTGTCCCTCTGCCCAGGGACTGCGCTGAAGTCCTTCACACCTGCTCCTCTGCCCTCAGATCATTAACCTCTTTGTGGCTGTCATCATGGACAACTTTGACTACCTCACACGTGACTGGTCCATCCTTGGGCCCCATCACCTGGATGAGTTCAAACGCATCTGGGCTGAGTACGACCCCGAGGCCAAGTGAGTCACGGGGCGTGGGTGGCATGGGGTGGGCTGCCCTGAGACACACCCAGCAGTGAGAGCTGTGGCACTGTCTAAGAGTTAGATCCCAGTATCTGGGAGGTGGATGTGGGCTTGCCAGCACGTTCCAGGGCTGATACAAGCCATCAGGATGTTTGGGGACATGAGATTCCCGGTAGCCTCTTCATCCAGCCCTGGTGATGCTGCCAGCTCTTCCCATGCCACTGTGCACCCTTATCTGCTGTCCAGGGCCATGGGGAGCAGCTGCCTTCCCCAAGAGGAGCTTAGGGACATGCAGGGATTTGGCCACCACAGGAGCACAGGGCAGGCTACAGGGGTGAATCCCCCCAGCCCCTGCCCGAACCACTGTCCCCTGTGGCTGCCACCACACTGCTGATGCGGTTTGTTGCCTCTGCAGGGGCAGGATCAAACACTTGGATGTAGTGACTCTGCTGAGACGTATCCAGCCTCCTCTGGGCTTTGGGAAGTTCTGCCCCCACCGTGTGGCTTGTAAGGTGAGAGCCGAGGGGGTGGCAGGGTGTGTGGGTGCAGGAGCACCTTCCCCAAGCTGTCTCTGCATCCTCCCCAAGGAGGCTGAGGGTGACAGTCCAGCCAGCTTCCCCGTGTTTTATATGTGTGCTCTGAGCTCCGGTGTTTCCTGGAGAGGAGTATTCAGGGGGCAAGGAGAGATGCTGTTAACCTGCATGGAGCTGGTGTGTTTCAGGGTTCTGAGGATTTGGACTTGCCTGTGCTCACCCCAGAGAGAGGGGGGTGGCCCAGGTGGGCTGATCTCTGCCCGACCTGGAGCCCTCAGTGCCGAGGGTCTCCCAAGCCAAACTGGGGTGCCCCACATCTGCATCTGGTGCAGGAGGGCAATGCTGGGCCTGAGTGCCTGGCCACATCAGCTGGGCTGGAGAGGTTTGTTTCGAAGGGCTGATAGCACTGAGGGAGCTGGAAACACCATCTCTGTAGGCGTGAGTACAGTTTTCCTGGCTCATTCTGCACAAATCTGTGCAAAGCCTGCATGAGGCTCTGGTGTAAACCCCATGGACAGGGTCTCAGGCACTGGTGTAAACCTTTGTGGGTCTTGGACAAACTCAGTAGGAGGTTTGACTCCCAGATCCCTCACAGCAGCCTGGGGCATTTTTTGGAGGGTGGAACACAATGCAGGATGACTGCCATCTCCTCCCGTCCCCTTGAGAGCAATGCTGGGTCTCTCTCACTGGCTGGTTGCTTAGCCTGGAGAAAAGGAGGCTCAGGGGAGATCTTATCACTCTCTACAACTACCTGAAAGGAGGCTGTAGTGAGGTGGGTGTTGGTCTTTTTTCCCAAGTAGCAATCGATAGGATGAGAGGAAACGGCCTCAAGTTGTGTCAGGGGAGGTTAGATGATTGGATATTAAGAAATATTACTTCACTGAGAGGGTTATCAAGCATTGGAACAGGCTGCCCGGGAAAAGTGATTGAGGGGTGTAGATGTGGCCCTTAGGGACATGGTTCAGGGTGGACTTGGCAGTGTCAGGTTTACAGTTGGACTCAATGATCTTAAAGGTCTTTTCCAACCTAAATGATTTTGTGATTCTATTATTTTTCTCCCATGGCACCAGTGCCCCATGGGTTGGGTTATTTCCACAGATCTGACCTGGCTCTCCCCGCAGCTTGGTCTGGTTTAGCTGGTTAGCACACCTGATGTCGCTGCCCCCGCCCCTCGTGCTGCCAAGCGGTGGTGCAGAGCTCCGTGCCCCAAGTGGAGCCTCTTCCCCGCCGGCGTGGCTGCGCTGCAGCCAGGACAGGCTGTGTGTTTGCAGGGAGCTGCCAGCCTGCTCTGCCACCTGGGGTGATGGCTGCTGGTTTGCTCCGCAGCGTCTGGTGTGCATGAACATGCCCCTGAACAGCGATGGCACTGTCACCTTCAACGCAACCCTCTTTGCGCTGGTGCGGACAGCCCTCAAGATCAAAACAGAAGGTAAGCGATGCTCCTGTCGCTGCAGCATGATGGGGGGTCCCTCTCCTTGTTCTGCAGGGTTCTGGCTGCACGCCGTTCCCCTACTCTGTCCAGGGACCTCAGGGCGCTTGCTTACGGGCCAGCCCTTGGCTTCATGCCGTTAGTTATCTCATTGGACCAGAGACCATGGGCACATGTGTGGAGCTGCTGGGGCCAAGCCTGGAGGACATTTTTAGTTGCAGGCATGTGTGTTGTATCCCTTGAAGAGTGACCCAATGCCACCCCAGCTGCAGAACTTCATCCTGAACAGCTCAGGAGTGGTTCTGACCCAGTTCCCATCCCTGCCATGATTCATAGCCACCAGTCTCCCTTCCTGCGCTGTTGGGTGTAGTCTGATGTCCCCCTGCCCCCAGCAGAGCACCGGCTGCTCCAGTTTTGCATCTCCCCATGTATTTATAATCTCAGACTGGAATGGAAGGGGATGGATCCTCTTTGAATTTAGCTGTGCTGGGGAGGAGTTGCTTTCACCCCCTTCCTTGCCAGCAGCATGCTTTGCAAAGCCCTGCTTTGGGAAGGTGCCACACCAGCTTGTCTCCATGCCTGTGGGTTAGGCAGCAGCACCCGAGGAGCGCTGTGGCTGGGCTGGGGCAGCTGGCTCGGGCAGGAGATGAGGCTGGGCAGTGCTGGGCTGCTGGGGCTGGTGTCTTCCAGGAGCATGGCATGGGTGCCATCCCTCTGGCTGGCGTGGGGAACATCACCTCCAGCACAGTGCAGGCAGCCCTGGGAGGAGCACAGGAGATCTCGGAGCACACATGGGCGTAGACTGGGATTGCGGGTGGGCAGGAATGGTAAAGCCTGTGAGAGCACCAGAAAAAGGGGAGGTCGAGATCCCTTGTTGATCACCAGAACAGAGACAGTGGTACCTGTTTGCTAGGTCTGACTCACTCTGTAGTTAAAGTCTTTTTGCTAAAATCAAAGCTTCATTCTCACAAAGCTCATTTTTGCTGGGTGGGGAGGCTGGAGAGGAGCTGTCACACCCTGGAGGAGTCTGGCCAGGTTTTCACATGCTTTGTCTTCACTCATGTTCACATTCCTCTGTCAATGAACTGCTCTGTCCTGCTCGCTTTTCTTGCAGGTAACTTTGAGCAGGCCAACGAGGAGCTCAGAGCCATTATAAAAAAAATATGGAAGCGAACAAGTATGAAGCTTTTGGACCAGGTCATCCCACCTATTGGAGGTATGTCACCTGGTGGAACTTCCCAGAAGGGCAGAGCAACACCTGTGTGGGGTCTCAGCTGCTCTGGCAACTTGGGGGACTTGTGATAGGCGATATCATCAGGTTTGTTTTCTCCCCTCCAGATGATGAGGTGACAGTGGGCAAATTCTATGCCACTTTCCTCATCCAAGAGCATTTCAGGAAATTCATGAAGCGCCAGGAGGAGTATTATGGGTACCGGCCCAAGAAGAACCCTGTGGAGATCCAGGTTGGTAGCGTATGGGTGGTGTTGGAGGGGTGACCCTTCCTGGGGGCAGGCAGGGGGTGGGGAGGAGTTCTGCGGGTCAGGGAAGAAGCTTCCTCTAGCTCAGGAAAGTCTAGGGTGACTTAGAGCTGCAATGGCACATGGGGACCTCTGTGCCTCAGGCTCTGGAAGTGAGGTGGCCCCAAGTGAACCAGTGCTGCAGTGGCCATGAACACTCCACCACCAAGCGTGACCTCAGTCTCCAGGGTGCAGGTGACTCTGGAAGCAAAGGAGATTTTTGACTCTGCCCTCCTGACCTCAGCTGCAAAGGGGGCTCAGCGGGTCTGATGCCTCACCAACCAGTTCTAAGACCTGGAAACACCCACCACAGACCAGGTTCTGGGCCGAATGCTGCTCATCCAGGCCCTTATCCACCTACTCTTCTCCATTCCCAAAGCCTTCTCCTTTTCCTCGCCTTAGCCGTGTTGTGGACGATTCCGTGTGCCTGGTGCTCTCTGGGCCGTCTCATTGCCTAGGGCAGCATCACGCAGAAAGGGGTGGATGTGGCTGATCTCACACAGGACCCTGCAGCCAGAGGAGCCTGCACGGCAGCCCTGAAGGATGCTGTCAGGGTGGGATGGGAGAGGACTTCTGTGCCTGGCCAGAGCACCTGGGACATCCCCAATCTCTCCTGACGTTATAGGGGTGAAATCACTTGTAGAGATAAAAAAACAGGCCCTAAAGGTGCAAGGCAAGGAAGAGAGCCAGGGCCCAGGGCAGATACCTCCAGACCAGGGACAAAGGCACAGCTACCCCTTGGGCATCACCAGCCTGACCCTTCGTCAGGCTGCCCTTAGCATACCCCTTGGTGGGCCAGCATGAGCCCAGAACCTGTTTCACCAAGCACAGAACTAGCCGGCTGCAGGGTGGCCCATGGCCTGGCCCCGGGAGGAGAGCTGGCAGGGCAGCGTGGCTCACCAGGTGAGCATGCTTAATCACGTTTCCCTCGACAAAGCCCAAAATGAGATGGGGTGGTGGGGCCAGGCTGCATCCAGCCATGCCTTCTTGTCCCCACCAGGCTGGGCTGAGGAGCATTGAAGAAGAAGCTGCTCCTGAAATCCATCGGGCCATCTCTGGGGACCTGACTGCTGAAGAGGAGCTGGAAAGAGCAATGGTGGAGGCCGCCATGGAGGAAGGGATATACAGGGTGAGGGCAGCCCCCGGGGCACCCCAGGTGGTCCCACCCAGCCCCCATTTCAGTGTGGTGGTGGTGGGTTAGCATGGCTACCTGCAGCTGGAGGACAATCCACAGAGGTGAGCCTGACAGTGAAAAACAGTGTGGACCACAAGGATGGATCAGTGCTTCTTTCCTCTCCCTGAGCATCAAAATATCCTGGTTGAGTCATCCTGGGCAACCTGCTCTCTGCCTCAGTTTCCCCTCTGTAAAATGGGCTCATGGGCCTGGCAGGAGTGTGCTGAATGTTTACCCACAGGTTTGGAGGCCCCGTTCACACCTTCTGCCAGGCTAGGGCAGGACAGCTCAGGTGTCATCATCACCAGAGCAGGAACAGATTCACTTCCCACTCCCTGGGGGTCTTTGAGACAGCCTGAGCAGCTTTGGTGTTGCAGGGTTTGCAGCTTCTGCTGTGTCCAGAGGTTCCACCAGCTCAGGCTGTCCCACAGAGGCGGCAGGACTTGTCATGCACAGGGCTGACTCTCATCCCAGTGCTGCTGTGTGGCCATCACACCTCAGTGCCTCAGTTTCCCCACCTGGGCAGTGAGGCTTTCAGCACCGTGTGGTCTGCGAGGCCTAAGCAGAGAGACGAGCAGAGAGACTGCTGTTCCCATGGGCACCCCCACGTCTCCGAATGGCCCCAGAGCAGCCCAGAGCTCCAGGCCTCCTCTGACGCCCTTCCTGTTGGTTGCAGAGGACAGGCGGCTTGTTTGGCCAGGTCGACAGCTTCATGGAGCCCAGCAGCCCCCTGCAGCCGCACGTGGTCAGCCAGAGGCCCCTGCAGTTCACGGAGGTGGGCAACGAGGACCTCGACTCCCCTGTCTTCCTCGATGACTTCCCCCAGGAAGGCAACACCAACGTCAACAACGCCAACAGCAGTGCCCGGCTGCAGGGGTAAGGGCTGCTGAGCCTGACGTGGGCAGGCGCGCAGGGGCAGAGCTCAGCTGTGCCCCACGGCTCCCGGCGGGGCTGTGCTGGTGGCTGGCTCACGTTGGTCTTGCCCAGGCGCTCTCCATGAACGGATAAGGGCTGGTGAAGTGGCTGCGTTGCAGCACTGCGGTCCCTGCAGACTGGGGGAGGAATCAAACGCTGGCCATGGAAGTGGCTCCATGGACACAGGAGCTTTGTGCAGAAATTCATCCCTTGGGATGTGAGGCAGGGTCCAGGCAAGGGGACAGGGAGGGCAGACACCCCTCGCTGGTCCCTGGGCTGCAGGCTGGGGCTCCCAGAGGTGTCCCCAGAACATGCAGGGTAGCTCCAGGGCTGGTGCAGCCCCGCACATCAGTGTGTGTGACTCCCTTCTGGTCTTTCCCATCACTTCTTCATCTTGGTACCGAGAGGGTCAAGGTGGAAAGCAGGGCTCCAGGGCTCACAGGAACAACCCTTCCCCCGTCCCTGCCGATCTCTGAGTGCCAAGGCCCAGGTAGGGGCCACCAGCACCTGCCTGGGCACAGTTACAAGGGACAAGGGTTACCGATGTAAGAGGATGTACTTAATCCTACTTCTTGGGGTCTCCATCCTGTTCATCCATCCCAGGTGCCCCTCCTGGTCTGCTCTCCAGCTGTGTTCCCCAGGGTGGAGAAGGTGGGGAGGGCTGCACCCCTGGGTGGAACTGGTGTTGGCACGTGGTCCCAGCTCAGGCTGACCCACCTGCCTGCCCTTGCCAGGATGGAGTACGAGGACGAGGTGCTGAGGAGGACAGTGCCAGCAGCACCCCGGTGTCCAGTGCGGAGTGAGTCTCAGCATCGTTCATCTTCTGGGGGATCTGGACCAGCCCAAGGCCGGGGTAGGAGGAAGGGGCTGATGTTGGCAGGCAGGAGGAGACGCAGACCCCGACAACTAGGTGTTGAGCTGAGAGCCCCGAGCACAGCAGGACCTGTCTGGGGAGCTCCAGGAGACCCTCCCCACCTTCCCACCCTCTGCGGTGATGGAGCACAGAGCCAGTGCTTTGGGCTGGGGGAGGACTGGCCACCCCCAGGCAGCAGGGCCACAAGACTGTTCGTTTCCACGAACAGGGACTTCCCCTTCCTGACCATGAGTGAGGAGCCTGTATGGGGCAGTGAGCAAACACTGGGACTTCGGTTGGTCCTGAACTCCTAAGCTCTCTGGTTCCCCAGTCTAGTTAACCTGTTCCCAGCTCTGGGTGGCAGTGGTGTCCTTGCACTTACACCTATCTGATGTCCCCATTTTTCCCTCTCCCAGAGTTCAACCACCCCTTACCCGTGGAGAGGCTGCGATGGAGGATGAGCAGGAGGCAAGCAGCCACCTCTGAGGGTCACCCATTGTCGGGACCGCACCTTCTCCCCCTGGAGGTAAAGGGGGTGATGTTTGTCCAGAGGCAGCAATGTGGGGGACATGGGTGAACCTCCCTCCCCTACTGGGAAAGGCTGTCACAGCCGTGCTGGGGAGGACCCGGTCTCTAGAGCTCCCCTCCAATTAAGCTTTGCTGGAGCTTTCCTTTCTCATCAGCTTGGGGAAGGGGCTGGGGCTCCCCTCCACTGCTGCAGCGGGCATGGCCTGCTCATACAAGATGTGACAGCTCAAAGCAGCATCTCTCTGGCTCCACAGCTGCCTCCAGAGCCAGAAAAAAGAGGTGCATCAGGTTTGCTCCCGCACTCCCCTGGCTGCCCGTGGCTGCCCACAGTGCCTGGCAAGTGCCGGGAGACAAGGGCTGTTCCCAGCTCTGCCCACATGGCCATGCTGGTCCCGCTGCGGGTGGTGCCCTGCACCCAGGAGCTCCGGCAGGATGGGAGTGTGTGTCCAGGCTGGGGGACAGGACCTGTGCCCCCCACATTAACATGGGAGAGATCTGCCATGGGCATTGCCCAAGCCCAGGCTGCAGCTTTTTGCTCCTCTCCCCCAGCTGCCTGGAGGCGATGGCACTGTGACGGGAACGGTGTCCAGCTCCGGGTACCAGCAGGGTGAAAGCGGTGACCCAAGCACATCCTCCACCCTAGCCATCACCTTCCTAATCCAGGAGGTAAGGCAGGGGCCCAGCCTGGCAGAGAGAAAGGCAGGGCTGCCAGGGAGCGAAAGGTGCTGGAGGGGTGCCATGTTCATGGCAAGTTGTGGGGTTGGAGGGCAAAGCTTAGCTACTAGGCTGAGCAGCAGGTATGTGCCAGTGCAGAGGGCAGCGGGGAAGAGGAGGTGAGGGTGGGCTGCCTGCAGCCAGGGACACTTCTACAGACCCCATCCTCTGCTGCAGGCTCTGATCTCCGGGGGCCTTGCGGCTCTGGCCCGTGACCCATCCTTCGTAGCAGTGACCAGGGACGAGATGGCGGCCAGCAGCCAGCTGGAGATGGATGAAGTGGAGAAAGCAGCCATGGAGCTGCTAAAGGGAAGAGAAACACTGCAGGGCACAAAAACTGGCCCTGCCCGCCAGGATACCTCGGCTGCATAACCAGCCAGCTCCCCAGGGCTCAGTGCAGCCCCCTCCCAGAAAACCATCGCTGCCACTTGCCTGTGAGCTGCCTGCCAGCGCAGCACAGCGGGCATGGTTCCTTCAGGAGCTTGCAGGGGTTACTGGAGCAATGCCTCGCTGCTCCCCCTCTCTGCCTGGGGTCCTGGGGGGCTCTGTCCAGCTGCAGGAGGATTTTTGGGCCAAGTCTCCCGGATGCTGCTGCAGGACAGGACCTTGCTGTGCCAGCAGGGTCTTGCAAGAGCCGGGAAGGTCATTAAAGTGTTCCTGCTGTGTGACTCCGTGGGTCCCCCTGTCCCTTCCTTCCTCTGCCACCCTGCCTGCACAGCCTGTGCCCACAGCTGCTCCCTGCCTAGCCCAGCCTGGGGAGGGGGCTGCAAACGCGAGAGCACATTTAACCGGAGCTGGCAGTGGTTCGTGCAGCAGCCTCCAGTCCCCGTGCTGAGGGAGGTCTGTCCCTGGTGCCCAACTGCTCACTCCTCAAGCAGCCACGTTGAGGGTGCCAAGTTCTGGAGGTTTCCTGGCATCCCAGCGGCTGGACCCAGTGTCCTTACGTCTCTGCTGGCGCCTCTTCCTACTGCTTGCAGCCAAGTCTGTCCTGTGGGGAGGAGGAGAAGTGGCTTGGGCAGATCTGCCATGGGCTGGGGCAGCAGGCAGGGTCATTCTCCCAGCTGGGTGAGAAGCAGGATGGTGCAGAGGTGCGAGAGCACGTCCAAGTCTGTGAGCAGCCCTGGGTCTAACTGAGGGGGTAGTTGGCCACTGCGGTGCCATTTCTGTCACTTCAGCTGTCTCCAAACACCACCCTTGGGCACTCACCACGCAGCCCAGCCCGCAGGAGGGTCTCATCCAGCCCACAGCCCTCCGCACTGCCGCAGCCAGGAGAGCGCAGGGGCACAGTGCCTGCTGCGTGCCCCTGCCAGCGCTGCCCCGCGCTCCCTGCGCACCCTCTGCTGCTGCCTCATGTCAAGTAGCAGCTGAGGTTATTCCTCTTTGGGAAGGGGTCTGCCCAGGAGTTGCACTTTGCAGACCCCAGGGTCCCAGCACTCGGCGCTGGCACAGCCGCGTCTCTCCCGGCCCCCTCTGCTGGGATCTTGCTCCAGAGGGCCCCCAGCCCAGCTGAACTGGGCAACGCAGGGCTCTTCCTTGCCTAATATATATTAAAATGCAGCAAAGTGATGGGTCCCGGGGGAGGTGGTGAATCAATAGAGCTTGCCTGCTCTCCAGCAGGGCATTTATTTGTTAACTTAATAGAAGGGAAATGGCTGTTGCTGAGCTCCAGCTGCAGCCTCAGTGTTGGAGAACTCGCCTCCGTACAGGGGCCGTGGCAGCTTTCCCCCAGGGTGCAGGCGATCAGCAGGGATGGCGGGGGGCAGCCGCTGCATCCCGCTGCATCCACTGCACTTGCTTCACTGCCCTGGGGCGGGACACATGCTCCCCTTGCACACACGCACCCAGGCACAAACACACCCATCCGCTCCTGAGGAAGGGGAGTGGGCTGGTTGCCAATGAAGCTTTGGCATCGGGGAGACCTTCCAGCAGCTTCCAGTGCTGAAAGGGGGCTACAGGAGAGATGGGGGGGCTCTGGATCAGGGGGTGCAGGGACAGGGGGAGGGGGAATGGGTTTAAGCTGAAAGAGGGGAGATGGAGATGAGATGTGAGGAAGAAATGTTTTCCTGTGTGGGGGGTGAGGCAGTGGCCCAGGGTGCCCAGAGAAGCTGTGGATGCCCCATCCCTGGAGGGGTTCAAGGCCAGGCTGGATGAGGCTTTGGGCAACCTGGGCTAGTGGGAGGTGTCCCTGCCCATGGCAGAGGGTGGGACGGGATGGACTTTAAGGTCCCTTCCACCCCAAACCATTCTGGGATTCAATGAACTATTCTGCCAGGGACATGTCAAGGATGGGCTTCATCAGTTACAAGGTGGATGAAGATGGTTTCTTGGTCCCTTTAGTGAGGTACGGGACTGCGTGTGCCACTTTCCAAGGCAGGGGGGTGCTCACTGGGGACTCTAGATATGAAGGGTGACACTACGGTGGGGACATACTGCAGTGATGGCGCAGTGCCTCTGTACCCTCTCTTGGGGTCTGGGGCTGCACAGGGGCTGATTTGCCCCAAACAAGCATCTGGGGGGTCTTGCTTGAGTGGATTTCTAGCTGAGTTGGGGGACACATCTGGCTTGCGACATGGCTGGCACGAGGGTGGGAATAGGACAATTGGGCCAGCAACACCACAGCACGGTCACTGCCCCTCTCTGCCTGGTGTTTCGGGGAGGAAGGGTCCAGCTTCAGAAAAAACAGTGGCTCAGAGTGGGAAGTTGCCCCTGACCCAGGTGTCCTTGCAAACACGACCCCCAGGGACAAAGGAAGAGCCGTGCCAGCTCCTCACATCCTTGTAGGACAACAGCCAGGCTGCATCGTGCTCATCCCTGGGATGCTGTACCAGCATGAGGTGCCCTGGAGCTTACCCGTCCCAGCAGAGGCCACACCAGCTCAGCCAGGGTGCAGAGCCTCGTGCGCACACGGCCCGTGGTCCCAGTACCTTGGGAGCCTCAGGAGGCGCAGGAGCAGACGGAGGGAGGGGACGGTGCTGTTGAGGTGAAGGCATCCAGACCCCAGAGCAGAGGGCAGGTGCTGGGCTCGGCGCTGGGTACAGCTCTGACTTCATTAGCTGTCAGCCACCAGTGTTGGCGTGTCTCAGCTGTCCCAAAGCAGATGGGCAACGTCACCCAGGACGCAGCCAGGGCTCCTCAAAGTAAACCTCAGTGTGCCTCAGTTTCCCCTCGCCACCTATAGCAGCTCACCCTGACGTCAACACTGACCTACAGAGCTGGGGTTCCCCTGGTCCCACATCTCCCTCAGCCCGGGAGATGCTTTTTCCGATGGAGCCAGAGGCTCCCTGTGTCCCTGGGCAGCCCAGGCTCTGGCCTGGCTGCCAGCACAGGGCAGCATGTCCATCTGGCATCAGCCCCACAACGTCCAGGCGAGTGACGGGGAAGCCAGGCCAGGACTCGTCCACACCTCAGCACCCGCCTGTCCCCAGTCCTGCTCCTTGATGGGCCCCAGCCACGTCCCCCTCACGTGTCTCCTGAGAGCGGCTCACACGACGGACCCCATCGCCCTGCGGCACCATCCTCTGTTGCTTGGCCCCCACAGCCAGAGTGGGCATGCCAGAGAGCTACAGCACCATGCCACCGTGCCCGTGCCACGAGCCTCAGCCCCTGTCCTCTGGGGATGGGCTCTCGCCACAGCCTTGGGCAACCCACGGGCTGACCAACCCCCCAGCCCCCGGGCTCTGGCAGGAGCACCCAGCTCACCCCTGCCCTGCGCTGGCTCCTGCTGCTCAGCGCTGTCACCTCCCCAACCCGCAGAGCTCCACGATGGGACCAGGTGGAGCCGTGGAGGAGTTTGAGTGATGCCAACCATGTGGGCAGACAAGCCCCAGAGGTGGTTGTTCGCCTCCGTCCTCCAGGCACTGCTCTTTGCAGGGACAGGGACCTACAGGGTCCCGGTCTCTGTCCCCTGTCCCCAAACCAAGTCACCGCACACCAGAGCAGGCTGGAAACATCCTTTATTGACACCATGGGGCT
>NW_010125608.1:0-296 GCF_000699245.1 Pterocles gutturalis | reverse complement strand
TACAGCGATGCGTTGCCAGTAACACCTGTGCAGGGAGATGTTTCCCTCCTAAGTGCCAAGTGGAACATGGCCTCGTCAGCGGTGGGTGGCTGGGGACAGCATGTGGAGTGACGGCTGGGGACAGCGTGTGGAGTGGAGTGACGGCTGTGCTCAGCACCCCTGCCCTCGCCTGTGCGCTTTTTCCCTCCTCTACGCGCACTGGTGTCTTTGCTGGTCCTTCACCGCGATGGCCCGGTGTTTGTCTGCCAGTGGGGAGCTGGGGGCCACCCAGGGGGCTGAGTGCCAGCCATGGCGGG
>NW_010125607.1:30750-31007 GCF_000699245.1 Pterocles gutturalis | reverse complement strand
CTTTAGCTTGGAAAAGAGGAGAATCAGGGCTGACCTAATCAATGTTTAGAAATGTGTAAAGGGTGAGCATCAGGAAGATGGAGCCAGGCTCTTCTCTGTGACATCCAGTGATAGGACAAGGGGCAATGGGTGCCAGCTGGAACATAGGAGGTTCCACTTGAACATGAGAAAAAACTTCTTCACGGTGAGGGTGACAGAGCACTGGAACAGGCTGCCCAGAGAGGTTGTGGAGCCTCCTTCTCTGGAGACATTCAAAG
>NW_010125607.1:0-30606 GCF_000699245.1 Pterocles gutturalis | reverse complement strand
TGCCAAAGCCATTAACCATCATATTGGAAAGGTCACGGCAGTCTGGTGAAGTTCCCACTGACTGGAAAAGGGGAAACATAAACCCCATTTTCAAGAAGGTTAAAGAAGAAGACCCGGGGAACTACAGGCCACTCAATCTCACCTCTGTGCCTGGCAAGATCATGGAGCAGATCCCCCTGAAGGCTCTACTAAGGTACAAAGAAAATGAAGGAGGGGTGATCGGTAACCAGCATGGTTTCACCAGTGGCAAATCGTGACTGACAAATTTGGTGGCCTTCTGTGATGGACTTAAGGCACCAGTGGACAAAGGAAGCGCAACTGACATCATCTACCAGGACTTCTGCAAAGCGTCTGACACTGTCCCACACAACATCCTGGTGGACAAATTGGAAAATAAAGATTTGATGGATGGACCACCTGCTGGATAAGGAATTGGCTGGATGGCTGCACTCAGAGAGTTGCGGTCAACGGCTCAATGTCCAAATGGAGACCGGTGATGAGCGGCGTTCCTCAGGGATTGGTACTAGGAGTTGGTGCTATTTAACATCTTTGTCAGTGACTTAGACAGTGGCATCGAGTGCACCCTCAGCAAGTTTGCAAACAACACCAAACTGTTTGCTGGTGCAGTTGACGTGCTAGAGGGAAGGGATGCCATCCAGAGGGACCTAGACAGGCTTGAGAGGTGAGCCCATGACAATCTTATGAAGTTCAACAAAGCCAAATGCAAGGTCCTGCACGTGGGTTGAGGCAATCCCAAGCACAAATACAGGATGGGCAAAGAATGGCTTTAGAGCAACCCTGAGGGGAAAGACTTGGGGGTGTCGGTAGATGAAAAACTGAAGATGAGCCAGCAGTGTGTGCTTGCAGCCCAGAAGGCCAACTGGATCCTGGGATGCATCAAGAAAAGCCTGGCCAGCAAGTCGAGGGAGGTGATTCTGCCCCTCTACTCTGCTCTTGCAAGACCCCACGTGGAGCACAGTATCAAGTTCTGGGCCCCCCAATACAAGAAGGACATTGAGCTGTTGGTGCAGGTCCAGAAGACAGCCACGAAGATGATCAGAGGGCTGGAACACCTCCCCTATGAGGACAGGCTGAGAGATTTGGGGTTGTTCTGATTAGAGAAGAGAAAGCTCCAGGGTGACCTTATAGCGGTCTTCCAGTACCTGAAGGGAGCCTACAGGAAAGCTGGGGTGGAACTTTTTACAAGGCATGTAGCAACAGCTGAGGAGTAAACAATTTAAACTGGAAGAGGACAGATTTAGACTAGATATTAGGAAAAAACTCTTTAATGTGAGGGTGGTGAGACACTGGCAGAGGTTTCCCAGAGGAGTTGTGGATGTCCCCTCCCAGGAAGTGTTCAAGGCAAGGTCGAATGAGCTTTGAGCAACCTGGTCTAGTGGGAGGTGTCCCTGCCCATGGCAGGGTGTTTAGAACTAGATGAGATTTAAGGTCCAAAGACCCAAACCATTCTATGATTCCATGATTATATCAAATTTCAAGAAAGAAAGTATTTATGGAAAAATTATCAAGTTTGCCACAACACTAATACAGTTGAAGGGGGCAGGGAAAAAAAACTCGAATTACATCAATAAGGAATCTGCCAGCTATCAGCCTAGCAGGCTGATCTCATATCAAACTTGTGCTATTCAGCTACTCACCTAGAAGTCTTTCCATTAGAAATAAAAAGCAAAAGAAAGATCCTACAGCCTATGTATTGTTTTGTATTAGGTCCAAAATACACTGTAATAATATAAACAAATAAGCATCTCATTGATGTCATGATTACTTTTTTTTTTCCCCATAAAGAAGGAATCCTTACACACAAAAAAATACAGCTTTAGCTATTTCAAGGTTATCAGTGCAACTTAAAGTCTAGAACAGAGTTATACATTTCCTGAACTGTGACAAGGACTCTGCACCACATCTTGCCTTCAGGACCTGGGTTTCCTATGAAAAAAAAAGCCACCTATTAATCAAAGGTGCACGCCATTTCTGTTGCACACTCCCTTTACTTTCTGGAACAGGACTTCTGCATTGGGTATCTGTGCCCAGATGCTGGCAAGGGAGCTGTAGGGGCCTCTGTGAGCCCATCAGTGATGGCGATAGCACCTCTGTGATAAAATATTTAATAAAGGGTAAAAAACGCTGCAGAACAGCAGCTGGGATAGAGGAGTGTGAAAGAAACAGCCCTGCAGACACCAAGGTCAGTGCAGAAGGAGAGGAGGAGGTGCTCCAGGCGCTGGAGCAGAGATTCCCCTGCAGCCCGTGGTGCAGCCCATGGTGAGGCAGCTGTGCCCCTGCAGCCATGGAGGTAACGGGGGAGCAGAGATACACCTCCAGACTGGGAAGGACTCGGGAGCAGGCAGATGTGCCCTGAAGGAAGCTGCAGCTCAGGGAAAGCCCACAGCAGAGCAGGCTCCTGGCAGGAGTGTGGACACGGGTTTTCTGGCAGGACCTGTGAGTGATGGGGGACCCATGCTGAAGCAGTCTGTTTAAGAAGGACTGCATCCTATGGTAAGGATGCAAGATGGAGCAGTTCTTGAAGAACTGAAGCCCATGGGAGGAACCCTACCCTGGAGCCAGGGAAGAACACAAAGAGGAAGGAGCAGCAAGGAATGAAGCACTAGGAATCAACTGCAAGCCCCATTCCCCATCCCCCTGCACCACTTGGGGGAAAGAGGTAGAACAGTCAGCAGAAAAGTTGAGCTTGTGAAGAAGAGAGATCTGAGGGAAAGACATTTTAGGTTTTGCCTTTGTTTCTCACCATCCTACTCTACTTTTAATTGGAAATAAATTAAACTGATTTCCTCAAATCAAGTCTGTTTTGCCCATTAGAGTAATTGTGGAGTGATATCCCTGTCCTCATCTTGACCCATAAGCTTTTTCATCTTATTTTCTTCCCTGTCTTAACGAGGAGGGGGAGTGATAGAGCAGCTGGGTGAGGGTCTGGCAGCCACCCAAGGTCAATTCACAAAAGCTTGTTTTCTTTCTCTGCCAAGTAGTTTTGCTGTCGTCATAACAATTGCACCTGAAAGAAACCTCCAGAAAAACACTTTAATAGCATTCTTAGCATTTTAAGGTTTATAGAATAGATTATTGTTTTCCGCAGGAAAATATTTTATAAAACATGGACTCAAGTAATTTCAGTATTGCTTTTAATCTGATCTGGCATTTTTAAAAAATCAGAAACTTCTAAAGCAATTGCAATTCTCTTATCTCGGGCAAGAGCCAAAAAAGAGGAGCAAGCATACAACCTAAATCATTCAGGCAGTTAAATGGTCACTAGAGACAAACTTATTCAGCACCTAATGAGATAAAATTAGGAAGATTAAACCTAATTAAGGGTCTTTTAAAGACCAATCCAAAAGTAAATAACTCTTTGCAAAACTTCTGGTTATCATCAAAATCAAACAAAGAAACACAGATTTTGAACCATCAAATATGACTTCTGATTGTAAAACAATTTTATATTTTTAATTATTTTCCCCAAATTACTTGAAATCTTAATTTTAAAAGTACAAAGGAGATTTATGCCTAATAAATTTACACTAATAAAGAAAAGGAGAAGGTAGACTTTCTCTGTTGGCAGAAACACAGCCAACCCTTGCACCACCGTTAGACTTTCCTTAGACTTAGCACCACCTGTTTAGCCTTTCTTACACTGGTGGGGTCTAGTCAGCTTTTACAGATTTAGATGTGTCAATTACTGAAACATACCCACTGTTCTTACTTTGATTTTATCTATAAGCTTAAAATTTCCCTTGTGACAAACTACAGCATTCTACCACTGTAAGGATTCATTCCTGATAAGAACCATAAGCTGTTTCACATGGTCACTTGAATTAAGAATGAATTGCCTTTTAACCCAGCTTAAAATGAATGATAAACTCATTTCTGAAACAGTGAGGGCAATGATACAGAATTAAAATTCTTCTGTATGTCCAGTGTTTCTTACCGTAGAGCAGAATCCTACTTTCTAAATACCCATCACAAAATCCTTAATGTACTAATGGCAAATCAACACCTAAAGTCTAAAATAAGAAAGCATATATAACAAATTTCCCTGTGTACTCCTGCTCCCCATGCACACTGCAGGAGAAGTGGCAGAACAGTGGTATCAGCAGATCTGATAACATACAGGAGGATGGCTCTAACATTTAATAAGGTCCATTAATTGAGAGCCTGGAACTGAAGGTAGTGCCTTGGACTACATCCAGCTGCAGACAATGCTCGCAGTCAGGATTTTGTTCTGATGAATTAACTTCTAAATGTCTCAGCATTCTGCAATATTCCATTAATGAATTGCGAGTTATGAGAAAATACAGCTGCTGAGGACAATCCCATTATTGCTCCCTGTGCTAGCCCTTTAGCCCAACCAAGTTCTGGATTGTTACAAAATGTAGAGTGACTTACAACAGTGTCATTCCTTGTCCTCAGTGTTACTCAGGCTTCTTGCATCTACCTGTTTTGATAGGTGTTGGGTGTTTCCTGGTGCACGTTTCATGTTTAACTAGTCTTGGAAAATGGCACTTTTCAGATTTAATAACCTCTCCAACAGTCTTGCACAGTTTATTCACATCATGTATTTGAACCGTCTGTAGTAGTTACTGCCACTAGACGAGGGAACCAATCAACTTAGTTACATCCAACTATGAGGGCAACTTCACATAGATGATGATTTGGCCATCCTGCATCTACTCCAAATGTTAAGAGCATTCTCCTTCCCCTGGAAGCCTCTTCTCCCAGTGCTGCTTCTGCTCCTCCTCATCTATTCATTTGTCTGTGCCTGTATAAATTGCTAACTTACAAAACAAATAAAATACTTCAATGAACAACGAAAGCTAATTAAAATATTGTCATTCTGTAAAAGAGTTCAGAAAGTGCACCAAACTTTGTAACTTGCAGTTTATTTATTTAAGTTTCAAGAGAACAACAAGATTCTTCATCATTATTAAAACCATAAGGAGCTGCAGTTTCAGCTCCTCATTCAATGTGTGAATGAATGGTATATGAACTATTGTAAGCAAAGTTTGTGATACTCCTACATCTCCATCAACAAGTCGCAAGGACAGTGGAAACAGATGATCTAAAAGGGAAATGTGATTTTGGGACAGAGAGGAGTGATTTTTTTATTTTTTTTTAATGATAAGCATACAGAAAGGGAGAAAGAATCAGTGGGGTGCAATTAATGCAAATCAACTGAATGGCTCTAGAGAAGAGTATGAGCATACACTGTGTTATAAACACATTACCCTTATACACACACAAAAACTAAAAAGATCTTTTTAATGGGTCTCTAAGCAAACATTGCTTCAAACAGGTTTAGCAATTGCTAATGTTTAAATTATTTTTTAAATTAAAACACAGGCTTCTTACTCTGCATTCATTATTTCATATCATGATGTAATTTATAACTTTATGTGTATAGGTTGAAATTATTACATATAACACAACATTAAGAACAAAACCCTTATGAATAATACTTAAAGTGTAAGTGTTTGCTCCCCTCCTTTTTTTTTCCTAGTGGTTGGATAATTATTCCAGTAAACACTTCAAGGAAAAAACTATTTAAAAGTTTTGTCCAAATTTCGATAATCTTCCAAACAAGAACAGACTTGTTGGAGGGATATTTAATTGTCAAATGCAGAACAAGAGTGAATGCATGACCTGTCCACACCTGAGTGAATTCTGCAGCAATTGCCATAGAGGGGATAGTTAGGGGCACACTGTCCCTAACTGCCCACAACCCACCAATACACTCTTCTTTTTACATATACCTGTAATTTTGATAAACTGATATTCTGATAAACTACCAGAATCTGAACAACACAATCCCTTATTCCCCTATAAATCTGTATGTCTTGTTCTTCAAGGAATCTCCTGCAGCTGAAGACCTGACATTTTACCCTGTAGCCAGCTGGGAATACTGAAGGCACAGTGAGGACTGCAGCCAAAAAGTTAGTGTCCAACCTCACTCACTATCACAGAGATGACATGGCATATTGCTTTTTATGAAGCACTATGAAAGATGAGTGTTACATTAAAAATATAGGTGCTGGAGCAGAGGAATCTCAATCCATCCCACTACGACCAGTTTGGTGCCAGAGCCAGCAATAGATGCCCAGAGCCTGGAGAAGGATCACAGGTCAGCAAGAGAGCACCTGCAGAGCAGCACAAAGTAATTCCAGACGGTAAGTCACCTTCATCGGGTGCCCAACTCAGGTGCCTCTGTGCAAACACATGTAACATGGGGAACAAACAAGAGGAGTTAGAGATGTGCACATGCCTGCAGGGCAATGATCTTACTGGCATCACAGAGATGCTGTGGGATGGATCCTATGACTGGAGGGTTGGAATGGAAGGATACAGGAAGGACAAGCAGGGAAGACAAGGAGGGGGCATCACCCTCTATGTCAATGACTGGCTGGAGTGCATGGAGCTCTGCCTGGAGATGGATGAGGAGCCAATCGAGAGTTTATGGGTAAGGATTAAAGGGAGGGCAGGGACAGGCGACATTATAGTGGGGGTCTGCTACAGGCCACCCGACCAGGAAGATTAAGTGGATGAGGTCCTCTATAGACAGACAGGAGCAGCCTCATGCTCACAAGCCCTGGTCCTCATGTGTGACTTTAACCACCCTGATACCTGTTGGAGGGACAGAACAGCAGGGCATAAGCAAGCCAGGAGGTTCCTGGAATGGAATGAAATGACGATAACTTCCTTCTCCAAGTGATAGAGGAGCCAACAATGAAAGGTGCTATGCTGGACCTAGTCCACACTAACAAGAAAGGGCTGGGGGAATGTGAAGGGGCAGCTTGGGATGCAGTGACCATGAAATGGCCTTAGGACAGCAAGGAGGATGCACAGCAAACTGACTACCTTGGACTTCAGGAGAGACGACTTTGGCCTCGTCAGGGTTCTGCTTGGTAGAGTCCCGTGGGATAAAGTCCTGGAGGCAAGAGGGGCCCAGGAAAGCTGGCTAATATGCAGGGATCACTTCCTCCAAGCTCAGGAGTGATGCATCCCAACAAAGAGGAAGTCAGGCAAAAATTCCAGGAGGCCTGTATGGATGAACAAGGAACTCCTGGACAAACCCAAACAAAAAGAGGAATGGTACAGAGGGTGGAAGCAAGGACGGGCAGCCTGGGGGGAATACAGACAAATCATCAGAGCAGCCAGGGATCTGCTGTTAGGAAAGCTAAAGACCTCATAGGACTAAGTCTGGCCAGGTACGTCAAGGGCAACAAAAAAGGCTTCTATAGGTACGTTGGTGACAAAAGAATGAGTAGGGGAAATATGGGCCCTGTCCGGTAGGAAACAGCAAACCTGGTCACTTAGGATATGGAGAAGGCTCAATGACATTTTTGGCTCAGTCTTCACTGACAAGTGCTCAAGCCACACCGCCCAAGTCCCCAAAGGCGGAGGCAGGAACTGGGACAATGAAGAACTGGCTGCAGTAAGAAAAGATCAGGTTTGAGATAATCTAAGGAACCTGAAGGTGCACAACTCCATGTGACCTGATGAGATGCATCCACAAGTCCTGAGGGAAGTGGCAGATGGAGTTGCTAAACCACTATCCATCATATTTGAGAAGTTGTGGCACTCTGGTGAACTTCCCACTGACTGGAAAAGGGGGAACATAACCCCCATTTTTAAAAAGGGAAATAAGGAAGACCCAGGGAACTACGGGCCAGTCAGTGTCACCTCTTTGCCCGGCAAGATCATGCAGCAGATCCTCCTGGACACTATGCTAAGTTAAACGGAAAATAAGGAGGTGATTGGTGACAGCCAACATGCTTCACTCAGGTCAAATTGTGCCTGACAAATTTGGTGGTCTTCTAGGACAGGGTTACAGCATTGGTGGATATAGGAAGAGCAACCAGTGTCATCTACCTGAACTTGTACAAAGTCTTTGACACTGTCCCTAGAAAGGAGGACTTGGAGGTGTTGGTTGATGAGAAGCTCAACATGACCTGACAAAGTGCACTTGCAGACCCGAAAGCCAACCATATCCTGGGCTGCATCAAAAGAAGCTCTACCAGCAGGTCAAGGGAGGTGATTCTCCCCTTCTACTCTGCTCTCGTGAGACTCCATCTGGAGCACTGTGTTCAGCTCTGCGGCCCCCAACATAAGAAGGCGATGGACCTGTTGGAGCAAGTCCAAAGAAGGGCCATGAGCATCTCTCCTTATGAGGACAGACTGAGAGAGTTGGGGTTGTTCAGCCTAAAGAAATGAAGGCACCTATAGCAGCCTTCCAGTACTTAAAGGGGGATACAGGAAATCTGAAAAAATACTTTTGACAAGGGTATGTAGTGACAGGATAAGGTGTAATGGGTTTTAACTGAAAGAGGGTAGATTTAGATGAGACCTAAGGAAGAAATTTTTTACTGTGAAGGTGGTGAGGCACTGGAACAGGCCACCCAGAGAAGCTGTGGATGCCCCATCCTTGGAGTTGTTCAAGGACAGGCTGGATGGGGTTTTGGGCAACCTGTTCTAGTTGAAAGTGCCCCTGCCCATGGCAGGGGGTTTGCAACTAGATGAGATTTAAGGTGCCTTCCAACCCAAACCATTCTATTATTCTATTATTAAAATCCCCATGAACTGTGACAAACCCTTGAAAGAAGGGTAATATAAGATGATGCCAATACCACTTCAGTCGAACTGCAATGACGCATTCATCTTGTAACATGATTTAAAGTTTATCATCTTACATGGATCTTGTCTTTCTTTCTGAGATTATTTGCACAGCAATTTCTACTTTTTATTTTGAGCACAACATGAATGCATAATGAGAGAATGAGCCATAGAAAGAGTAAATCCTGTAAACTTTCAGAAACACACAGTGGCAAATTTAGTGCATTAAATCCTAGCACTCCCGTATATTTATTCAGTATAGTTGTGAGGCTTCATTGAAAACATTCTTATCACAGTGGACAGTCCCTACAGATGTGTCTGTTATGTAACATACTGTGTAGAAACACAGTGCATTTGAACAAGACAAAGCAATGTGTTCCCGTGTTATTTGTATAAACTCTTTTTTCAGTGAGGGAGTAGGTTGTAAATGGCATAATTTAAAAAGCAGACAGGGATGGTATAAAACTACAGAATACAATCTTGCATGTGTTGTAATGTTACCATTTATCTGGAAGACAGATCTGATGGATGCTATAAGAGCAAACTTTCAAGCTCCTATAAGGAAAAAAAATTGCAATAATTATCCATAAAAGCTTAGTAGAAAATTTTCTTCCATTGGTTCTATTAAAAAGCAATTAGTGTCTGGCACTTAATCTGGTTAGTGTTCTCAAGGAACCCTCTAATGCACTAATGCTATCTGTCTATTAATCTATTTTAGGTACTTACATGGCCCCTATTACCATTATATATAGGCATTTTACAATCTTCAGCACTGTTATTTTTCCAATACCCTGGTGAAGTCAGGGAAATACAGTCAAACCAAGTGCACAGGTGTGGAGCTGAGTTTAGACTATAATGTTACACAGCATTTAATTTTCAAAATTCTTTGTCAGGAGAACTTCTGGGTGCACTATACTTGTAATAAAACCTACAACTAGGTCAATCAAGGAAAAATAATTAACTTCAGGGTTTCATTTCAAATATAAAATCACTTTCAGATGCCAAAAAGGTTTTCAAAAAGAAGTTACTGCAGCCCAAGTTTAATGCCTGAACCAGGGCTTGTTTTGGATACTTACTGCAACAACAACTCCCAACTCATACTGAATTTAAAACTAATTCTCATTCAGCTATTGAAACTGAAAAGACAGTCTCCCTAGCATCTGAACAGATACATGTTCAATGGAAGGACAAAAACAGTTGAACAAGAAAGTTGACAAATGGGCCATGAACATGCCAGACCTTCAACACTGCCATAATAATCATCTAGAGAGGTGAGTAGAAGATCTTAAAGAAACCATGTTAAAAAAAAAAAAAAAAACAAACAGTTAAGACAGAGACTGTACTTGTGCATGGGTGTGAGTAAAGAAAACATTCAACTCAAAATTGTGCTAAACTCTGCTTTGCTTCAAAACCCTAACCTAAAAACAGACAAGCTATAAAAAAACAACAGAAGACCAATATCAGCTCTTTTCAGTTTCAACTGCTGGCTTATGCATAATTTTAGCTACTTGTAACCTAGCAATTTGTCACCTCTAAACATAACAAAAACAAACAAAAAAAAAAATTCCTTTTCCCATCTCTCCAACTTATGATGAGGCTTTCAACGCATGTGAAATGAAATACATCATCAATTTCAATTTTATGCTGCAACACAATTCAAGAATGAAAAACATTTTGGAGTGGCAGCAAAACAGTGTCTTCCCTAATGGTGTATTATGCTGGAAGCTGTATTGCCTTTATAATAAGAAATAAATATTGACAATATTCAGTGAAGAAATAAGGGAACACCAGAAATATATACAGAGTGAGTATTGCAAAAGATCCATATCTTCATTTTCGGTGTCCTTTTACTACATAAAAAGTACACTACAAGAAAGTGAAATATGCCATGGAAACAAATTAGTGTATTACATAATTCACCTATGGGAAAAATTTCCTTTTTGCAGTATGCTTATTTTTTTATGGATTTAAATTTACAATTTTAAAAAGCATCTACCCTACTTTCTTGATGGCTTTGCTTAATTAAAATTCCAATGAAAAAATGTAACCAATCAGTTTTCACAGTACTTATAATGAAGAGCAAGTGAATTCCACTTTTTTCTTTAAAAAAAAAGCTTTCCCCTGAAAGTGACCAAGATGATCCATAATTAAAAAATAAAAGTGTTAGAGCATCTTTAAAGGTTATTACTGATGAAGTTAACGTGTTACAAGAGTGCACATTCCTTCATGGGCATGACTAATTTTTTAATAAAAATAATTTAGATTATTTCTGAGCAGTGATATAAAACAGGACTGAAATTAAACCAGGAGACTTATATAAATGTAGACTTTAGTAAAGAAAATAATACATCAGTAGTACAAAATGTTGACTTAATATCACTGTGCGATTCAGATAATTTAAAATTCATGTTTACAGCTACTTTAATCAATCATAAGTAAAAATATTTCCACAGACTGATTAGACTCCACAGATCCTGAAACCCCTGTTAAACGGCTATCTTGTTATATCTGATGCTTTTGTGACCACTGAGCATTACATGAGCACTAGAAGATCCTTCTGCAAAAGAGATTCTGAGAACACAGATTAATGAAAATACAAGGCTGAAATTTCTTCACAAAAAAAAAAGTCAGTTTTTTGGTGTTATTTTTTCCTTTAATGCATACAGATTTCAATAGCACTTCATCTGATAACAGTTAACAGATAGACACACTATTACACTTCTTCAAAATTAAGTTAGTTAATTTCAGCTAAATGTTGATTCATTTTGCATAAACCAGCTCAGAACTTAGCATTTTTAGTGGCCTCATTTCAGTCAGGGATTTGGTTTTAGACATTGTTTTCAATATATATATATATGATCCAGTTTTCCTAGAGCACTTAAATTAATGAAAGGTTTGCATCCCTTTAGTGTCCTTTCTACCAAAGTCTAAAGTTCAAACATTAGGCAAAAAATCAGGGTCACTGGTTCAAAATTGCCCATACAATTTTAGTTGGAGCCCCTAGCACATATACTTTAGGGTCCAGACTTGGATTGCACAGTATTTTCAATGTAAGTCCCAGATAACTGAATGGAAAAGGTCAATCTGGCCTGAGACTAGACCAATTTCCTCTGCTAATAAGAATCCTGGACTACTGTGTTGGAAGGTACAAAAGCAACAGAGACTTTGGGGGGGATAGATGATCCAGTAGCTAATTCAACAGATGAGTATTAAAAATACCCTGATTCTAATCCTGCCTCTGCCACACAGCTTGGTGATATCATAGGAAATCACTGCCATCAAAATTGTATGTACCTTGCAGATGTGTATTCCTTATTTTCTGACCTGAAATACTCATATCTGATTTGCCAAAGATAAACTTGTTACAGCTGAAATCAGTGGAACCATAAAGTCCCTAATACTCTGAAAAATTAGTTTTCTACTGGTTCACATTTGGCACCCTCCAGTCTTTTATCTGTGAACTGGAGATAAGAGCCCCTCACCTCATAAATGTATTATGAAAATACATTCATTAAACATTTATGAGACTTTCCAGGACCATAATGATGCCTATCACAGAAAAGCTCAATAGGAAATTAATCTCCATTCAAAAAAGGTCTGAACATCATGCTGTGTGTCAGGCATGGGCTACCACACCAAATAATTATAACGACATAGTAACACACAGCTAATTACATAGCAAGCATGAACCACCATAAAATACTCTAAACAAGGCAGAGTTTAACATAAAACAGTTATGGGAATGCAGATGAAAACTGCATCAAAACCAATAAATAAGCCACTTTAAGAATACAAACCCTAAGTGTGCATTGCATTTCCTAGTTTAAAAGCAAACCAAAATAGAGGAAAAGATCAGCTTCACCAGCTGGCACCATACTGACTGTTGAGTCATAGGGATCATTGCAAGACCAGTGGTACAGATTATATGAAGAATCTGAGCGAGCAATGGACCTTTTACTAGAGGGCTTCACACTTTTAGAGATGAAGGTGGGAGACAGCCAAAGATCCTAGGAAGCTTTTCACTCAGCACTCTTAAGAAAAGGGTCCCCAGTACATGGGTTCTGCTCAACACTCTCAAACTTGATATCTTCTTCCCAGAGCCCTCAAACACACACATCTCTTGTCACAGCCTTATCATCATATCACTTTTCAATTGAGTCATTTTCCCATCCCCCTCTGTCAATCTTTCCTTATGTAAAGATAAATTGCACATGTAGTTTAGGTGCATCACAGTATCCTTACCCCAGCTTACTCTCAAACTGCTCTTCAGCATTCTTCTTTCACTTCACGTATGCATCTCTCCACCAAGTCAGCTCAGCAGAGTGGCATGATTTACTCCAGGGAGGAGAAAAAAAAATCCTCCTCACTTACAAGTTGGAGTACTGGCGTCAGTACTGTTCTATTGGCTCAGAACAGGCACTTACATCCCAGGGGCTAGACTCCTTTGCTAGAGTAGAGAAAGGAAGGGGGGAAAAAAAGCTTTCAAGCACAAAGACAGCAATCCTTTATCAAAACAATGAAGTTTTCCCATGGTTATCACCGTGAAATAGATAACTACCTAGTCTAAAATACAGTTTCTAAAAAACAATACCAGCACGATGTAGAACTCAGCACTGAAAATTTCTGTCTGAACTATTTGGCCTCAACAAAAAAAGTTACAAACAACTGAAGATGGTATTTTAACATGGGAAGCACCTGGCAATCTAGTGATATATTACACTATGTGTAACATTACATTTGTCTGCAAAGCAAAACAAAAAAAAAATATTAACAAAACTAACTAAACTCTTCAGAAGGGCATTTTATGCCCTTGCAAATGTAGACAGACATCTTGGACAGTATTCCTTTTGATATTAATATACCGCATGCTATAGCAAATTAGTCCATCAGATATTGACTTCATTGACAGAGTAGTTTTTTAATAACATGCAAAGACAAATGCTCCCTCACAAAAGAACAACACTTAAATTGCTATCTTCAGCTGCTGTTTCTCCTGGTTTTACTTGGGTAACATTTCCCAGAGCCTAAAAAGCCTTACTAGAGGTCTACTGAATGGAGAGATGGGGGTAAAAATCTGCTAGAGAGGATGCTCCAGTTCCAAAAAGGTGTTACTCTTTGGCCATGGTTTCACAACAGATGAAATCTAACCCTCAAGGAACACAGGAAACATTGAGAAAGTTCATTCACCTGCTGAGAGAATTAAGAGGTTGCCACAAGACAAACCAAGCCAGGACACCTAACTGTAGTCAATTAGAAGCATCACTTTTTCTTAAAACAATGACAGAATTTAAGTGACGTAAATAGCCTTAATTTCCTGTAAGATGTAATAACAGAAGAGAAGAGGAAAAGATACTTTGAAATATACTTTTGGGAAATCATCATCATTTGAGAAAACAGGCAGAGAAAAAGCAGAACCACAACATATATTTTCTTAATCAAGCACAACATGAAAAGACTACTGTGTTGTAACATCCAAAGAACAAAATATTAACAACAAAAATCCCAAAATAAGTAGAAACATAGCTATAAATAACAATAGGAGACTACCACTGTGGAAAAGTCACAGTGGACATATTCCTTCACTAAAGAGCTGCAATTTAAGGTGACTGAGAGAAAGCTTTTACAGGAGAAAAAAAAAAAAAAAAAAAGAATAGAAAGGATAAATACTAGAAAGAACAAATTTCAGTGAAAATCCCTCCTTAAGTTGTACTCTTGATATTTCAGATTTCTTTGCCAGACCACACAGACATTACTCAGACTCTGAAGACCAACATCAGTTTCCCTCACTTTGTGTCTTGCCTTATTCAGCTCGTCTTTTTGCAGTCTCAACATCTGTCATCTAAATTATTGTAGCAATAATTTAACAACACTAGAGCGGTATAACCAGTTTCATAAAAACATTTGGTAACTATGAGTCTTTGAATCTTTTGGACCAACTAAACCCACAGAATCTACTTCACTGTCCAGTAAACTACTCATTCGCTGGCATTTGCACTTCCCATCTCCTCCCAACCCAAGCACATCCAGTAACATGTGCAACGTTGCTGTCATTTATGGTAATGCATAAGTGTTCCTGAGGGTGAAAACAGACACATCCTTCTCAACTAGTCACTGCTTCAGTAAGCGATTATACCATTTCAGACCTTTCAGGCCCGGTAGAAAGAGCAGTCATAGAAAAGGCCTTGCATATAACGAGAGTAGATTAACACAGTTTAAAATTAAGAAAAAAAAAAAAAAAAACAAACAGATTCTTCATATTTGATGAATAAAAGTAAGGAATATGGTTGCCAGTATTTTTTAAAGACAGGTGGCCCTCAAATTTTAATTTATATTATCTTTCAAGAGTGCTGGTTGAACTACTTGGCTTTTATTCCTACACTAAATATCAGTTATGCCTATCCAGCAGCAAGATGGACAATGGAAATTAACCTCCAAGTATCTGAGACAGAAGTGAAAGCCCAGAAACTCAATGCACCAAAGTGAGCAGAGTGTGACAAGCTCAGCTGTGCTGCTCTAGAAATGCTCACACAGTTATCTCCAGGGCCCGTAGCAAGACTTTTTAAACTTGACAGTCAAATGAGATACCAGGTGGTGGAGAAAAGGTATTACATTACATTTATATTTAAATGGAAAGATGGCAGCTACAGGCTGATAAACCTACAGTGAAACTCCTTAACTTTGGAAATGCCTGGGAGAAAGAAATAAAGACAGTAAATCAAACTGGATAAACTATCATAACCAAACTACATAAAAATGGCCATACTGGATGAAATCAAACCTCTGCTTAGCCTATCATCTTGTCTCCAACAGTGATCAAAAACAAATGCTGAAGAGCACAATGAGTAGTCTCCTTAAGCATTCCCCTAGCAACAAACACTTGAGGCCTAGGGCTTTCCTGAGATGTATGCTTCATTCTATACATTTAGTCTGCTTCTAGGCTTTTCTATGCATTTAGAGAGCTCCCTGTCATCAATTTTGTCCACTGTCATCTTCAACATATGAAAACTCATATTCTCCATAACAGATAGCAGCAATATGTTCCACAACTTAAGTACATACTGTTTGAAAAGCCATCTCCAAGTGAATTGCCAATTATTTTATAGCTAATTGTTTTTCTACATATGTAAAAAATCAGTGGATTTGGGTCAGGAAAAAACAGCAATGAAACTCCTTAACCAGACTTTGGCTGATGTCATACAATATTTTAATTAATTACCCTGTCACAAACGTTGTAAATGCTCTGAGGAAATCTACTGATCCGGCAGAGCTACGAGACAATACACAGGGGATGAAGCAAATCTCACAGACGCTTAGAAGTAGAATAAAATTCCCATTGTGCAGCATGCAAAAATCACAACCATGAGAACAAAACTACGCAGCTTTCTGCTACAGAGTGGAAGTTCACCAATTCATAGACCTGGGTGGAAAAGACTGTGTAGAAGGTACTCACAGTGTGTCTATCAGCTGCCAAGCTGACACCAAAATGGAAACACAACTACGGGATGCAGCAGAAGGGATAGTTCCAGTGAAGAGCAGCAACACTGTGCAAAGCTTTGGTTAGACCTCACCTACAGTTTTGTACACATTTCTGTGAAGATTAACTCAATCAAAAGAGAGATAGAAAAGTTATCTGTTTAATGGTGAGACAGTCTATCAAATTAATAAAAGGAGTAAGACTTTCTTTACTAATGTAACAACATACAACTACAGGTAGAGGGAGAAATATTCAAGGGCTACCTGAGCTGAGTGGCAACACTAGCAAAAAAAAAAAAAAAAACCCTAGGGGTTAAAAAAAAAATCTTAAAAGACTCCAAATTGTTACATCAATTGTTCTAAAGTAATAGTACAATGGGAACAGCAGGAAGAAAAGAACAACAGAATAAATGGATATATTTAAAATGGAGATAGATAAACTCACGTGATCTGCCTCTAATAGGAGGGTCCTGGATTGAGAGACATAGTTACTCCTTTTAGTCATCTATTCTTACATAAAACATAGACCACCACACAGAAAAGTCATGACATTTCAGATAGTATCATAAGCCGAGTTTATGTCTGGAATCTCTTTTACTCCAATTTCATCTTCCTTTTCTAACTGGAAAAACTATCAGATAAAACTTTTTATCTCCACCATCTGCTTTACTTCACCATGAGCATCCCTCCTTTTTCTTCCTTTCTCCCTGAATTTTATCCAAGTTCTTCATTCTGTGTCTACAGTTCTAGCACCTGTGACACCCTGAGGTTCCACCAAGAATTCAAAAAAAAAAAAAAATCACTAAAAATTCTTACTCCTACGTTTCATAGTTATGATTTTCTTCACACCTGTAGTGAAAATTACCCGCCTTGTTACATAAGCCAAGAAGGAGCAGCAGAGGCCCAAAAGCAGTCTGCAAACCAAGATATCACTGTGTCAGCATTCATCCAGAATGTATTTTTTGGAGAAAAACAACACAGAACCTTTCTAAAAAGGAAACTGTTAAGTTCTTGCTGAATTTAATGCAACATGTTTGCCTTCTCATTTAGGACTGTAGACTATTCACTGTCAAGATTTCTTTCCGGATAACTTAGACACTGCAATGAACCACATTACTATCTCAGCCTGCAAATACTTCTACTTAGCCTGTGAGTCTCTACAGAGCTTTTACAGTTTCATTATTCCTCAGATGTGGTTCAGAAAACACTAAGGTAATTTGTTCCCCTTTGATGTCCTTAAAGAAAATAATTCTTTCAGAGAAATCTTTTTCTACAGAGCTACAAACAGGATGTGCTTCTAAAAAGAGGGAGGATGCCTTATGTCTTTTCTGCAACCACTTCCACTGGAGGACATATATGCATGAACAGAGAAAATTATGTAAAGCACATCTCTGTGTCACAGGAGACAAGATCTGCAAGCAATCTAGCCACAACAACGCAGTGCCTGGTGTATGTTAATTTATCACACATTTATTTTGCATCTCAAATAAATGACATAAAAAATCAGAAGCAGAAGGAAACCAAAGATAAGGGTACTGCTAAGGGAAAAAGACTTTGTGATAAACCTCCTCCTAACCTGTACTGCTACTAAAATTCACAAAATGTTATTGTCTTTGTTTTTGCCTAAACAGTTTTCATTCACAAAAGCATTGTACTATGCTTCCTATGTCTGTATCACATGGCAGTCTGCAGTAGGAAGCATGTGAAGACTCCAAGAACATCTCCCTCATCAGAAGAAAACCTTAAAGTTACATACACTTGCTACTGCTCTACATTAGATGAAAGCAAGGTGCTGATATCTTGTCCACTAGCCATAGAGGCTTCCAAAGTCTAACACAAAGTTCTTCAATTAAAAATTGTACTGAAGTGTTGCAAGACTGTAGTTATTGTACAAAAAGCAAGGAAACAATTTAATCTGTTCGAAATAAACATTAAATTATCATAAAATCTACTTAATGAAGATTTAATTGCACTATATTAGCATTAATGTAACAGACAGCTTCATTTCATTATGTACAAGAAACCATGCATACAAGGAAGACACATCATATCTGTAATTCACAGTGATAACAATGATGCCTCATTCTTGATTAATAAATTAAGCTGAGAAAAAAATAGATGAACATGAGAGAAGTGCTCTGCCTGTTCAAAATAAGCAGTTATTAAGAGAATAACTTGATTTTTCTGAAAATTAAGGCTCAATAATTTCAAAATTCCTTCTAAGCCTTGCCACTCTTTCAAAAGACAGCTATAAAAGAAACAAAAATAATCTGAAAAGCTGTCACATAATACCAGGACATTACTGCTATATCATGAGATGTCACTGTCAGAAGTGGTGAAAACTAAACAGAAGTATGCTTCACATTTAGCAAATGATCCACCAGATCTACAAAAATATAGAACCTTCCTTCTTTTCATAATAGATTATTAATAACTACACCTGACTCCATAATACAAAGCATCAAGTCAAGGGTTTGTTTTTTTTTTTTATCTTTCCCAAAGAAAGAATTCATCCAGAGGGTTATTTATTAATTTTTTCTTTTAGTATTTTATTTTATGCCTTTGGTTGACTAATATTTGCTAAACATTCAACCTCAGAAATAATTTATATTCTAAGCCAGATGTAGACTTGCAGCAGACTACCAATTATGGAGAAAATAACTGACTAGGTACATTTAATATTCTGTTGAAAGTATTATAAAAGTGGCCCCTATTTCAAAGGTGGTGTACACTGAAAAAGCTTTCACTTTGATAGACTTGATTTTTTTTTTAATTCGTAAGAAACTTCAAGTAGAGATTCACAAAGCTAGCCAAGTCTTCATCTCCTAGAAACAGTACACAGCACTCATTCATTAAGATACAGTCAGGTTTTCTACTAGGATGCGACCTGTAATATTTATACTCTTGCAACAAACACTCAGAAAAGACTCACTAGTGAACAGCAGATTTTAAAAGTCCTTTCAAGGACTTTTAAGATTTTAGAAGACATTTTCCGAGTTTTTTGAAAGACATTTTCCATCCATCTAACACTAAATGTAAAATTCTTGTGTATGTCTAGTTCAATCAATCTTAGACTATAATTCTTACCTAAGGCTTAAGTTGATTGTATATGAAAAAGACTTAGAACATTGTCATTGCAATTCATACGCAATACTGTTTATACAAGGACTGGGGTTCTACTTTCTTCTGAAATGAAGAACACAAATCACACGAAGCAGACTCCAACTTCACACACACACATAGATCAAATCTACAGAATGACTGGAATTACTTAAGGACAACAGGCCAGTTAATGTAAGATGGCACAGCTCTGTCAAACTCAAGTTTATTCAGTGTACACCACCTTAGAAACAGGGGAAAAAAAGTCATTCAAGACACTGTTCTAATTGTATTATAGTATCCTCAGTTTCACAATATCCTTCAAACTTTCCTCAAAGACAAACCTGAATTTTTTTAATGCATCATTTTTTTTCTGTCTTGTTCTTGCTGTTTTCATTTGAAGAAAGAAACAGACTAAAGTCTGTACTAAGTGAAATGTTCTCACTCCTCTGCAGTACATTTTTTTTCTAGTTCAATATCCTCAGCACCTGAAGTACTATGACTTTTTGTTGTGCAACTCATCCATCCATCTCTACTTTAAAGATTACTATGTGTTGCAATATATTGACTTGGGGGTTGGGTTTTTTGTGAGCAGCCATATTGTCTGATATATCTCTGTAGTACACTATATTTTCTGTGATACCCATCAAGGTAATTTAAAGGCTCAGCTTAGTCAAATACCTTGATATCACACTATATCACATCAGCAAAGGCTCTGCTTGATAAGATTTAAGACAGCTAATGAAAATAATTAACTAATGTGTTTCCATACAATTTAAAGTGCTTACAATCCAACCATTCAAATTCCATTTTTTTTAACAGACAGAAACAAACAACCACCATCTGAAAAGCAAACAGATGCAAATCAATTATCAACAGGTAACAACAAAAACTAACAATCACAACCTCCTCATTCTCTTGTGTCAACATTAAGCTCCCAATCTGGTCAGACACTAGTGTTCTGTAAGCCTTACAGATTCACCGTACCATCTGTACTTTGATTTCAAGAAATGAAAGTTATTACTTCAGCAGAGGTACATATGCTTGTACAGTTTCCTAGTCTTGACAAATTATGCAAACTACCAGCCACTGTGTCTGTACACAGCATATTTCTTTATCCAAATGCCACAGCTCTAATGAACCTTAAAACCACCCCATAAAATTACCTATAAGCAACAAAAGTCGAATAAACCTGCACTGTACCACTCCAGATATCTCAGACAAAAATCAGTAGCACTAGCAGAGATGACCTACTGTCATAAACTTGTCCCATTCAAATAGCCTCTTCAATCATCAGTAAAGACAACCTAGAGAATAAAGTACACTCTAGCTGGTAACTGAAAATCTTTTATTTAAGAAAGTAGCATTGTAGTATTTTGAGAGAAGATGGAGCGAATTTTAAATATTCTGGATGCTGAACCAGAAAACTGGAAAACAATGCTGAGTTAACCTATCATGAATTTTAAACAAAAAGCTTCTGCTTGCAATAACAACCCAGATAACTTTGGAATCCCAACAACACAGCTTTCAACTGCTATACCAGATTGGAAATTGAGCTAGGAAAAAATACTAACAATGCTTACAGATCCTAGATAGAAGAATCTCCTACTAGAATAAAAAAGATGCAAGAAGAGAACATTGGTGTTACCAAGATGAATGCCAGAACAACCTGAAATTCTTAAGACTAATCTTAAAACTTTGATGTTGACTTTCCTGAGTCAGCATTCAAGAATGGTGAGACAAGCGCTCCTATGTGTAACAATCCAGATGTCATTTTGATAGGCACTAAGGGTGAGGTAGATGCAGAAGCACCACAACCTGGGAAAAGAGGAAAAGGGCTAGGAAAAGAAAACACAAAACCTCACAAGAACTGAGGGATTAGTATGATGTAACAGAAGATGAGAAATCAAAGTGAAAACTGACATTTGCAGAGGTCAGAGCAGAGGGGCAAAATTAACCTGAATGGTTTACAAAGTTAATTTGAGTAATTACACTGGGTTTTCCTGGACAATTTCATTTGGAGTAGGGGAAAAGGATATATCATAGTTTCATGGAGAGATGTTACAGAGGAGCAGCATTTTTGTAAAAGCAGAAGGAGCTGCAGCTCTCCATTCCCATCGTCACTGCCTAACAGCACACACATGCTCCAGTGGCTGCACTCACTTAGGAACACCAGCTCCAAACCCTTGGCGTATGCATCTGTTATATTCGTATAGGGTGTTATACTACAAATCTGTTATTTATCCTTCTGTCTGAAAATAACTATAGTCTAGATTCAGATCACAGGCAGTGAAAAGTACATAATAATTTATTACTGCAACTTTAATGAGGAACTGGAGAATATGTTTTTCAGATAATTTAAAATTTTCAGATAAAGGAATATTATTGAGGGAAGCTAATGTTTGTAACATAGCATTTTCACTAAATATTTACCTGATTTTTTGATGCCATGCCTGGAGTACTGCATGCAGTTCTGGTCTCCCCAGCAGAAGACAATATGAACACACTGGAGATAGTCCAGCAAAAGATTGGGAAGGCAACTAAGGGCTGGAGCATCTGTTATATGTGGAGCAGCTGAGAGAGCTGGGATTGTTTGGCCTGGAGAAGAGAAGGCTCAGGGGAATCTTATCCCAATGTATATAAATACTTGATTGCAAGGATTAAGAAGATGAAGGCAGATTCATCTCAGTGGTACTAAATGAGAAGACAACAGGCAACAGGAACAAACTGAAACACAGGAAACTCTAATTAACACAAGACAAAATATTTTTACTGTAAAGGTAATTCAGCAAAGGTTGGGGAGTCACTATCCTTGAAGATATTCAAGAACAAGATCCTAACCAACCTGCTCTAACTGACTCTTGAATGCGTTGGACAATTTCCAAGGGTCTTTTTCAACCTCAACCAGTCTGTGATTCTATATTTAAAAATAAATATATTTGTTCCAATTATTTGTCTAATAATTACTGAAATTTCAGTAGTTAATTTAGCTGGACAATTACTCTCTCATTAGCATGTGCTCTTACAAGAATTCAGAGAACCAACCCTGAAAAACTGTTCTTGTTGCCCAGTTTGAACAAAAAGACCAGAAAAAATAGAAGCCATAACCAAAAAAAAAAAAAAAAAAAAAACAAAAAAAAAAAAAAACCAAACAAACAAACTCAATGACAGAGCATCCAAAGAAAGAATTATACTTGGGGTTTTTTTATACAACAGTAAAAAAAACTAGCATACTGACCTTGATTTTTTCTCATTTTCACGTTAATTTTATACAGAAAGGACACAGTTACATGTGTATAAACCAATAAATTATAATGGAGAAGAAAGCCAAACCATTCATTTATTAATGCTTTCACTTCGTTTGCTTGTTTTTAAAATCTGCATCTCTCAAGCCACATAAGCTGCATGCTTTAACACAGAGCCATTTCCAGTAAAGTATAAAATGTTATTGGATAACAAAATTTTGAATACTTTAAGCACATATCTCACTTTTTGCAGTTGAATGGAAAACCCAAATCTATTTTTTTTGTTCCCCATTGAAGTCCTGGAGCCCCAAGCAGACGGTCTCACAGTACAAAAAAAATAAATTTCTCACACTATTTTCAGAAGTACCAAATTATCTTCTTCCCTTACCTACAACACATATTATTACAGTGCAAGTAGGGATGTCTTACTCTGCTGGTACCTTGAAGCTGTTCATTGAAAGAACTGTAAACAGACCAAAACAAAGAGAACATAATACTATTATGGGTGAAATACTAACATAATTACTGCAGACCTATAAAAAAGTATTTAAGTAGAAAAAAAATGAAAGGTGTTTTAAAATTGCAGTATCTTTCAGATTACTGAGAAATAATCTACCATGAAATCAGGAAATGATTCAACTTTGGTGCCCTCAGTCTTCATAGTGCAATGTGGCACATGCTGCATGAAATAACGGAAGAGTTCGTTAATCTTTAAAGACATATGAACATACTATGAACATACTATAATTTTTGCAAAAGCAACAACTGACAGTACTACTCCTGTTTGGAGGCAAACACTTTTCAGTTCCCCTCAGCTGTAGTACAATAATTGTAAACCAAACTAGAATGCTAGCGGCTCAGCCACCAAGCCCTCCCACCCCAGTCATTCAACACACACACAACCTGACACAGGGCAGCTGCAGCGAGACATGTGCTAGAGGATTTTCTCAGCCCTTCCACGGTAAAAGCAGGCCCTGCTTTTCTTCTTCCCCTGAGTACAATAAGAAAGGGCATTTTGAAGCATTGCAGGTAGCTGCAGCAAGAATGACCAGAGTCAACAATGTACAGAGCTGGAAATGAGCTGTGAGAGAAGGAGGCATGTATAAACTGCAGCCCTTACCACACATTCATGGCTAACATACTAAAGATTCAGTAAAACAGATGATAGGCACCCCATATTGAAATTTGAGTGAAATGCCACCTCAACACCTTTACCTTAAGAAAATAACATACACTAGCTGCTACTTACTGCATCTATTAAAAAAAAAAAAAAATCAAAACCAACCAACCAAACAAAAAAACCACAAACATAAAGCCAACCAAAAGATCAAACCAAAACAAAAAGCCTGACAACTAACAGAATAAAACTAAGCCCTATCTACGTACAGGTAACTAGGCTAGTGTTAATCTACATGGCTGAATGTCAGCCACAGGTTATGTGGCAAAGACAGCAGTCCGTATGCAAAATGGACCCCTTCACTCTGTCTGCCTCACAACAACAACCTCTACTGAAGAAAAAAAATGGGGACAGTGGAGCAGGACACACTTGAGCTACCTGTGAGGTCACTGACCATTCAGTTCACCTGCCTTTCAAAGAATAGGCATACAGAGAAGACCATGAACCAACAATATTTTCCAGCTCTAATAGAAACTAAAACTAGAAGCAGACAGTGATGCTCTTCATAGAGGTATTGTGAAATAAGTACTACGGGAAAGTATTCTTTAAACTCAGGGGCAACATTTGCACATCTCCTGCACCTCCCTCAGGAGCACTATAAATTAGTTGTGTACACATCCACTGCAAATAGTAACTTGTCTGGAAGTTTTTGACTGGAAGTGGGAAGGCTACTCCAGAACTTTGTCCAATGCAAGTTAACAGGAACAGAAACATTGTTTCATTTCCAGAGGAAACTGGCAAAAATCTGCAAAACTTCAAGGATGGTGCTCAATCAAGTCATTGTTTTTGCATCACACATTCACACGGCAGCAAATCGTTCCTCTGAATTCTGAAGTTTCCATAAAAACAAAGCATCCCAAAACTAACTTCTGTCACCCTTAAACTTACTTTTGTTCCTACTGAAGTCAATGGAAAAATCTGCAACAGACTGAATCCCTTGTCTCGCTACTTTTGTTTTCTGTATCACGGTCAGTAGTGCACAGACTGTGCAAAGTTCAAACTTTAGCACAAAGATCCATATTTTCATTGTGATATGTGATGGGTTTACCCTTGGCTGGAAGCCAACCCCACACAACAGCTCTCTCACTCCTGCACCCCCTCCCTGGGATGGGGGAGACAATTAAATGGGTAAAGGGGAAAAAAGGACTCACAGGTTGAGATAAGAACAATTTAACAACTAAACTACAATAGCATTGAAAAATAATAATATATACAAATATACAAATGAGTGACACACAGTGATACTGCTCACCACCCAATGACCAAGGCTCAGCCTGTTCCCGGCTGATGATCCTGGAGCAGGGAGAGTCCCAAAACCACACTCACAGAACGGAGATAAGAGCAGGAGTGTCCCAGACCGAGGGCTGACTGAGGGAGGGAGAAGGCCCTGGGAGAGGGCCCACCCCAAGAGAGCCAACCTGGAAAGAGAGCTGACCTGGAGAAAAAGGGATCCAGCACCAAAAGCGAAGACTTCCCAGAGGGTCCTCACCTATATACTGGGCATGACGTGTATGTTATGGAACAGAGTATTGGCCAATTTGGGTCTCAATCCCAAACCTAAAATCAAATCCTGGGCTAGTAACTGGGCTGTGCTCCCTCCCACCTTTTCCTGCATCTGCGTCCAGGAGAGTCTGAAGCAACCTTGAATGCCCTGGCAACAACCATAAACATCACTGTTATCAGCTTTCTTCTCAGCACAAATCCAAAACACAGCCTCTTGCTAGCTACTGTGAAGAAAGTTAACTCTGTTTCAGCTGAAGGCAGGACATGATAGTATTTTTATTTGAAAACTGAATTTCTATATGCTCTATTTAGCTCGTGGTTGCACAATACAGATTATTATCAGGAGCTTAGTATTGCATAAAAAGAATTAGGTCGCTGACATGATTGTTTATAAAAACAAAATAGCTAGCATAAATTGACAGTGTGCTTCCCTCTGTCAAGCCTCTTGATACTAACCAGCAATGCTCTATCTATACACTAGTTATTATTTTCATTGTGTTACACAATAAAATTACTAACTCTTGGTAGCTTTGGTTACAAATCAGATGAGGAGCAACCTCACCTATCAGCATCCTGACAACCTTAACACATTGGGGATTTTTAACAGTTACCTTTTTGGTGTATGAGCTTTATGGACACTACACTGTCAAAATTTTATCTTAACACATTTGTATTTTCTTGTTGTGTATAACTGTATAAATGCTTCATAGACCACGAGAAATAAAAGGAAAACTATTATTCAGTTACCTGCAATGAGTATTTATGGCCCTGTTTGGACTCCTGGGCAGATTACAATAAAGTTGCTGTGCAGTGCTTCTCTTACATAATGAATCATACTCTGCACTTACAATAAAAATCCAGGTACAGTTCATGATTGCATTTGTCACTAAGGTCTGCAATAAGAAATCAGAAAAAAGTCTGCTGCTGGAGAGATTAGCAAGTTCTGGAATGGGCAATACCATTAGTCATACAAAGCATTGCTGCTGGTGCCTGAACTGGACCACAACCCCAGCTACAGCAATAAAAATCACAAGAAAGCTTCAGTCCATCTCACATCTCACTGACCAGATCGGCATATACAGACAGCATATCCACTGAAGCAAGACTCCAAGAGGAACACTCTTAAATCGGCCTACATCTAGAATCCACACACAAGAAGGGAATCTGCATTTACTGGATTTCTAACAGCAGGAACAAGCATGCTCAAAAACCTCTTCCTTCAACTGCAACTACCTAGCAAATGGAGCAGCAGGTCCTTGAAATTTGGGGAGAGCCTGAAAGCGAGAAGAAGCCGAGATCAGCAGGAGAAGGAATGGATTAAAACATTTTGCTATTGTTCTACCTACCCTTAGGTTTTTATATAGCATGTTCTGTACCTCTGCTGTAATGCCTCCCCCCCTCATCTTCATGTAGCAATATGAATCCAAAACATTTTTTGTATTGCTGTTTGTATTGCTGCTTGCCCGTCAGTGATACTGATAGAGGACTGACTGTAGCTGCTCTGTTTCTCTTGGTGGATACAAACAGCAGCTTCCTAGTTTCTAGATTAACAAGCAAGAACCTGAAGTGCCTTCCTGCCATCTGGATCGTTAGCTGAACACAAAAACAAAAACCTAATGGAAAACATGGGTGTTCAAATTGTAACATGCTCCTGCAGGCCCGATCCATAAATTAAGACCATGGAATACATGACCACCCTCCACTTAAGAGAATGATGTCTGTTCTGGTTATGGAATCAGGCTGTGTACCCCATAACAACCTTTGTCATGGCGCTTGGGGGAGGGGGATTGATATCTGCTAGTTCCATCATCACTTAGAAAACATTGTTAAGTCATGCCCAAATTTTATAAATCACATCTTTATGGAAAATAAATGCATCAGTTAGATGGGGAAGGATTATTCACACATTCTGTCAGCAAGACATTTTTGGAGGATTAAAGCAGAGGAGGTAGACTCTAAGAAAGACTGGAAATTTACTGATGTATGTGCAATGCCTATAAGGGCTTCTGCTTCTCCTCCACCTCCATTTTGGATTATTCTAAACATTGGAAATAGCTACCCAGCTGCTTCTTTCGATAAAAGGTTGAAGCATATTTAGCCAATTAAAAGCTATGCAAATGTTTCACACATAACTTCCAGGAATTTGTTCTCCATGACTAACTTTTATTACTACAAAACCTACTTATCAAATTATTTAATTAAGTATTTCCTTAATGTAAACAAGTGCAAGGCTACAGAAATGTGCAACATTATAATAAAATGTGAAAGCAAGGAAGTCTTAAAAATTATAATACCAGTATTAAGATGTTACAGATTTCTGTGCCCTGCTGTCCACAGGTGCACATGCACACCCCCTACAATCACTTCTGAAGTCATCAGAGAATTAAGGCTGCATCATGCATTTTACATTCAAAATAGTTTAATTAGCACAGGTCTTCTGGTTTCCAGTAGTGTTCACTACCTCGTTATTTAGGTACCAGACAGATAAACATCTGCAAAGCAAGACTTAATAATAACCATATTTCTAGACAGACTCTAGAGAAAAATGCCTTTTATCCAATCTTCTGGAGAAGAATCAAAGTTTAAGGCTTCACCAACTTAATTTTGAAAGAGGAATAGTCAGTGTTATTCAATTCTCTGGCACTCCTTTGATTTTTCTTTGGAATAGTCATCAAATAACAGCAAATCAATTCATTTTAAATACATTAATTTCTTCCAGCACAAAAAACACATCCCACTGTTAGTACACACACACACGGTGTTTCTTTTAGCAAGGAGAAAAAAGGGGCCAAGTTTCTCCCAGGTTAACTGCACCCTAGAGAGGACTAGCCACACATGAGCTCAGACTCTGGACTCAGCACCGCTCCATCCTAACATGTCTCCCAGTCACCCCCTTCTCCATCCTTAGTCTTTTGTGGTTACCTTAGCCTAAGCAGACCAGACCAATAAAAAAGGGACAAAAAAGAGACAGATGTTCCACTTCTGAGACAGTAACTCCTAACATGTACTTGTTTTAATCTACATGATTTAGTCATGTGTTTTCACAGAAAATTTATAAGGCTCCTCATTTGTGCATCTGGATTTAACACCCCTATCCTCTCCCCACTCCTCCCTTCCTCCCTTTTAAATATGAAAAAAATGTTAAAGCATCAATTAGAAAAAGCTTTGGAACAAAGGGTAGATGCAAATCTATTAATGTAAGTAAACCATAACAATCTAAATGTAACAAGACATACAAGTCTTGTACAGCCATACTCCTCACTGTTATAGAACAGTTTACTTTGAAGCAATGAAACTATTTTTCAACTTGACAGTACTTTGAATACAAAATCTTACAAAAGAAGACTGAAGGACACTAGGAGAGGACATTCGGTCTACTCCAATACCTAAAGTGCTACATTAAGTATAATTTAATAAATAATTAAATAATTTCTATTTAAGGGTAACAAATCGGTAGACAGAAAAAAAAAGTGTTCTACAAAAGCCAGATCTTCAATATCACAACCAAATATTACTGTAACTGAACAGAAAAAGCCCTCATGCCCTACCCCTGTAGAAAAACTGAAGTCTTTTTTAACTTAACAGTAACCAAAAAAAAAAATGAAATGCTGTTTTCAGAATACTATATTCCTAATTAGAAATAAAAAAATAAAAAAAAAAATGAACAACAGAAAACGTTGTAGCACAACAGCTGGACTGTAGCAAATACCCAGTGGGAAAAAAAAAAAAAAAAAGGGGCAGCCAAAATATTTCCAGAAGAGCACAATTTGTAGTCAAAATGGAAAGTGTGAACTTACATATTCTAGTTTATCACTTTACCTGGTCCTACAACAAGGAACCATAACTGAAGCACAGGTATACTTTGTGTAATACACCAAAACTGACTACAGACCAACTTCCTACATGCTTTAATTAAAGATCTGTCAATGCTTTCTAACACCTACAAACAACCTATGAAATAGACTATTAGCTTATAATACAATCCATTAACTCACTTTCACACAAAAAGCTATACATTGTAGGTGCATCAAGAGATCTTGAACAGATTTAGTCCATACCACAAAGGGCAGGCAACTGGAGATACTCAGATGGCAAACTTATGTGGACTTTTCCAAATCAATGTCATACAAAGTGTATTTAACACACAATGATAATATTGCAAGCAAGCAGATAATTGCATATGTAATCTCTGTTCATCACAGTCTTGCAGTTATCATCTTCACAAGACACATTTAGAGAAAAGCATTACTCAAAAGTTCATGTGTGGTTATGAACAAGATTTAACTACCCTTTTTATAAAAATACTTCTATTTCTCAAAACAGATGTTCTTGGCAATCCTTCCACACTTCAACAGGTAGAGAGTACTTAACAGAGCTACAGAACCATTTCTCTACAACTTCCCTTTTACATTTCACTCTAGTAGGGAAAAGGAGTTCCACGCAAGCCACTTCCAGATCAAGCAGAGGTAAATCCCATTCTCTTCCACAGATGCAGTCAACCAGAAGAGACAAGTTTGCTTAGATAAAACATGCCACAGTAAATGATGACGTATGACCTCCACCTCCAGTGATCTTGTTTGCTCACTAGAGGAAAGCTAGGACTGATTACATGCAGAGAATGATTTACATTCACAGGACAGATCACAGTATATCCTTTTGAGGTCCTGAAAAACATGTTTCTGCAGTAAAAGAAGCCAGTTTGCTCTATCAGACTTTAAAATCTTGAAAGAACTGCCCTACAAACAACGTTCATTTCCACTTCAAAATGCCCTCAAAAATTACAAAGTAGAGAGAGTAGCAAGTTAAGGAAAGAGAGATTATGGATCTATTTTCAAAAAATTAGAAATGTGGAATTGCAGGTGAGAAAGAAGTTTAACAGCTGTGATTAGTGAGCCATGTGTTTATACATCTTTCAACATTCTATGAAGCTCTGAGTGAATTTCAGACTGCCTCAGACGACAAAGGTCTATTGAATGAAACTTGTTGACAATCTTGTTAAAAGAGAAAAGTAATATCTGATAGCAAAAAAACCCAGCCTGTTGTAAATGTCAAATACAGGGTTATAAAGCAATGCACAAATATTCTGGATTTGAATTTTGGCGCATAATCCAACTGTCTGTCAACCAGTTGTGTAGCAAGATCAAAATAACATGGAAATCTCCAAAAGGACAGCCAAATTCTCTTCCTTCAGCTACAGCATTTCCCTGCTAACGAACATGCCCGCGGTAATCGCACTCTGCCTGCCGATTAATTGAGGGGAGATGACACTCGCCACCGGCAAAACGAGATAGGCAGATATGCCATATAGGCATAGACAAACAGGGAGCCCGGCTCCTGGTGAAGCCTCCCGCAGAGGCAGAAGCAGAGACCCGGCCGCGCCGACACTGCCGAGCCGGGCAGGGACCCCTCGCCCAGGGCGGCGGGGGCGGTGGGTCCGGGACCCCTCAGCCCTCACCGGCAGGGAAATCCGTGACT